>NW_008583465.1:35895-37507 GCF_000691845.1 Merops nubicus | reverse complement strand
GGGGTGCCCCGGGGACACCACACGGCTGTCCGCGGGGCACGGCACCGGGTCAGGCTCAAGTGGGCTCCTTGTGTGGGGCTTGAGCTGCGCGGGGTGCTGCTGGTGCCACGGGGCAAGCGGGGCCAAGGTCACCGTGCCTCAGTGTGCTGCGAGCCCAGGGGCTCGAGAATCTGCCCCCAAAGAGGCCACACTGGGGCTATATCCATTTAATAACGTAAATTAATTAATACGCTCCAGACCCATTCTTGAGGTTGGCGTGAGCAGCCTGAAGCTCTTGTTCCTGTGCTTTTGATCTGCAGGAGTGACAATCTTGTCATGTGGCAGCCTCAAAAGGGGAGTTTGAGCGCAGGAAGCCAGGTTTGGATGGACCCCTTGGCCGTGCTCGGCACACGTGGCTCCCATGCGGCCCGGCACGGAGCTGGTGGCACCGTTACCAGTGATGGACACGAGGCACCAAGCCTGGCAGCACCCGTGCTCGCTGACCAGAAATCCCTGTGCGACGGGACATGCAAGCTCCTGCCACCAAGCTGAAGTGGAGGTAGTGGCTTCAGTTTCCAAACCTTGGCTGTCATTTTCAGATTAGTTTCCTCTTAATTCTTAGTTGTCCTGTCTCATCTTCTCACTGGGTCTGTGCTCAGGTTACATTTTGATTATAGTTGTATTGCCAACTGCTAAAATCCTTGCCAGTGGAAGCAGCTTCGTGAGCCCTTTCGTTGCCCCTAGGAGTAGCCATGGCTTTACCAGATGGTTACTGTGGTTTTTGAGTCGCTACATTGCAGTGGTTCCTTTTAGCTCTACCGGTTGTGTCTCATAAAAGGTGTCGTGTGGGTGTGATGGAGCCACAAATCATGTTCTCTTGTTTGGGTTCAGAAAAGATGCTTGATCGATAGCAAAGGAAACTACGTATAAACTGAACAAGTCCAAAATAGGTTCATTTGCAGCAGATCCAAAGATTCAGAGAAAAAAACCTGAAATGGTGATGGTCACCGAGTCAATACAACATAATGTAATTTATGTTGTTACTTTTTTGTGGCAGTATTTAAAAGTTCTTTTTGAAGTGTTTCTTTCAGTGGTCTTCAACCTGTTGTGCTACCATTTGATTTTATTTATAATACAGGATGATCAGCATAACATATGTTAGGATTTACCCACTAGAATTTAAATCCAAATATTGTCTTCACAGCCTGGATGGAAAACTGTTAAGTGCTGCTGGGCCTATCTGAGCAACCTGACCCAGTTAAGGATCTAGTTGTGGTGCTGAGGGACATGGTTTGTGGTGACCTGGCAGTGCTGGGTTAACAGGTTGGACTCGATGTTCTTAAAGGTCTCTCCCAAGCTGAACGATTCTGCCATTCAGTTCTATGATCCTATGTCCCTGCTCACTGCAGGGGGGTTGGACTTGGATGACCTTTAAAGGTCTCTTCCAACTCAAAGCAGTCTATGATTCTATACATTTAATACCAAAAAAATGGTATTTTCTATGGTACTGAAACTCTTTTTGTACAGGTAAGCGAACCAGTCAGTGGCTTAATGGTGAGGAAGCGCTCTGCTGAGCTGAGCTGAGCTGAGCTGCTCTGCTGAGGCTCGGTGTGGAGGGGGCCAGCGCCGCGGT
>NW_008583465.1:33136-35878 GCF_000691845.1 Merops nubicus | reverse complement strand
CGGGGGGGGGGCGGCCCCCCCCGGGAGCCGCTCCCGGCTCCGCATCCTCGCTGGAAACATCTTGGGCGCGATCTGCTGCTCGCAGCCGGTACTGCCCGCAGCGGGGCGCGGGGTTTCGCCTCCTCGTGACGAATCGCGTTATGCAGCGGCGTGAAAAGACTGTCATGCAATTAGCTACAATTATGAAGAGTAAATTCGGATGAAGTATTTAGATAGATTTTTTTTTTAAAATGAAGAGCTGTGCTCTATAAATTCAAGGAAAGCTGAATTTCTGTAATTGGCTTTTAATGGAACAATAGTGTTTAAACTAAAGTGCTGTAGTTCTATCCTATTAAACACAAACAGACTCGATTTAAATGACATTAACTTTGTCACACAAGCTATCAGAAGCTGGCCTTAAATCATACTTTTTCCAGATTAACTAACAGTAAATATTTGTAAAGCACTCTGAAGATGAAAAGCACCGTGCACGGTAAGTGATAAGTATTATTGTTATTTGTATTACTTCCCAGAAAAGTCACAGTAATGTTGGTTAAGAACAGAATCTGAGGCCTGAGCTTTGCATTCCCTTGCTTTGGCATATTAACGTGATCTTCAAACATCATTTAAATGGGGAAGGGAAAATTTTCTGGTCTAATTTTAATGAACAATAACAAATAGCTGGTTCTTCTCTGGACATAATGGTTGTAACTGCAGGAAGTAGTCCTCATCTTTCAAGAAATGCATTAATGAGTCAGCTGTGGAAAAACTAAACTAAGAGCTCAGGGTCCAACTGAACCTCTTGGCCACTACAAGACGGTGAAAAATATCTGATTAACACATAATCTCTAATGTTTGTGCATAAAGTCAAGAGTAATTCTTATTCCTTTATCAAGTAATTTATAAACACAAACAGGTAAAACCCATAGTTAGCATCAAACCCACCTGTCACTCAACCTCAGTTCAATTCTGAGATCTCATTCCTCTGAGTTAATTTGAAACACTGACATCAACCTTTGTTCTTCTTAGTCCTAAGGCTCCTCACTTTGTTTCCAAACGTTAGGACACTGGACTGGAAAAAGCTGCCTGTGTCATTCCATCCATCTCCCTTGACTCAGGCAGTGAAGGGCAGGTTCTTTATGGGAACTCTTCAAGATCAGTCTTTAAATTTGCTAGTTAGGGCTGTGTGGACTCTCATGCTGCATTAAGAGGCTGTTCCATATAATCTTAGAATCCTTTAGGTTGGAAAAGACCTTTAAGATCATCAAATCCAACCATTAAGTCAACACTACTAAGTCCTCTGCTAAAACAGATCAGAATCTGTCAGGGTTGGAAGGGACCACCACCCAAAAATTCACTCCTCTGGCCTTTGAAAACCTTCTAGTGTCCAGTTTCCAGATTTACTGTATCTGATATATGGTGTTATACATGTCCTTTTGCAGTCACTGCTTTATCTCATATGAGCAATTCTTCCTTCTACTGCCTACATGTAGCTGAAAAAAATTATAAGGTACAGAATCCCTCTCAAATTTTATTAATTATGTGGGTGAGGCAGTCTGTCTCAGGTAACAGCACTCCATTGCCTGTGCTAGACTAGTAGAACTTTTGTTTATTCCCGTTGGAATTAATCTTTTTTGAATGTGGGTGAACATCCCAATTTAGATGTTAATAGTCTTGCAGAACGTTATTAATGTCTAATCTATCACTGTTGGAAAAGTATTCTCTGACTGTGGTGGGCTGACCCGGGTGCCCACCAAAGCTGCTGTATTGCTCCTCTCCTCAACCAGACAGGAGAGAGAAAATACAAGGAAAGACCCATGGGTTGAGATAAGAACAGGGAAAGATCACTCAGCAGTTACCATCACAGGCAAAACAGGCTTGAGTTGGTGGGGGGAAAAAGGTTTATTACCAATCAAATCAAAGTTGGATCATGAGAAATAAATGTAAATCTTAAAATCCCCTTCCTCTCCCCCCTCCCTTCTTCTTGGCCTTAACTTCACTGCAGAATTCCCCACCTCCTCCCTGTCAGCAGTGCAGGGGGACAGGGAATGGGGGTTGTGGTCAGCTCATCACACGTTTTTGCTGCTCCTTCCTCCTCAGAGGAAGGACTCTTCACACTCTTCCTCTGCTCCAGCACAGTGTCCCTTCCACAGGAGAATGTTCTTCACAGACCTCTCCAGCATAGGTCCTTCCCACAGGCTGTAGTTCTTCAGGAACTGCTCCCACGTCGGTCCCTTCCATGGAGTGTAGTCCTTCAGGAACAAACTGCTCAGCATGGGTCCCCCACGGGGTCACAAGTCCTGCCAGAAAACCTGCTCCAGCATGGGCTCCTCTCTCCACAGGTCCTGCCAGGAGCCTACTCCTGTGCAGGCTTCCCACAGGCTCACAGCCTCCTCAGGCACCCAGCTGTTCTGATGTTGGGTACTCCACGGGCTGCAGGTGGATATCTGCTCCACAGTGGACCTCCATGGGCTGCAAAGGGACAGTCTACTTCACCATGGTCTTCACCATGGGCTGCAGGAGAATCTTCGCTCTGGTGTCTGGAGCACTTCCTCCTCCTCCTCCTCTGACCTTGGTGTCTGCAGAGTTGTTTCTCTCACATATTCTCACTCCTCTCTGGCTGCAGTTGTGCAGGGTTTTTTTTCCCCCTTCACAAATATCCCAGAGGTGCTACCACCATCACTGATGGGCTTGGCCTTGGCCAGGGACGGGTCTGTCTTGCAGCTGGCTGGGAATGGCGCTCTCCGACGTGGGGGACACTTC
>NW_008583465.1:0-33051 GCF_000691845.1 Merops nubicus | reverse complement strand
TGCCTGCCAGCTGGCTGGCATTGGCGCTCTCAGACTTGGGGAAAGCTTCTAGCAGCTTCTCACAGAAGCCACCTCTATGGCCCCTCCTCTACCAAAACCTGTCCACGCAAACCCAGTGTGCTGTTACATGGTGTTACCACATTTTCCTTTTCAGGACCACATCACAATTACACTTTCTCTCTACTGCTCCAGTCCTTCCAGTGTCACCCAGATCCTCCACACTACTGGCTGCCTACTGGCTCTGTGTCAGCAGCATGTTTCAATACCAAGGTTCTGATTTTTTATGCCAGAATTGATAATTAGTTTATTGAATAGTAGTGCTCCCAAGATCAATCTTTGTTGAATCCTATTAGTTATTTCCTTCTAGACCTTGAAGACAACCTGTTAAACCAAACTTTACCCTCTTCACAACTTTCTTCTAATCACCTTCCCCAGCCTAATTTTTCCCATACAACATCCAATCCCATTTTGACTGAAGTCCTGATAGATGACACTATTTTATTTGGCTGGCAAATTAGTAACCTAATCAAAGGAAAGTAATGAAATATTCATCACCCTAGAATGATCTATCTTTCTGAAAGAAAACCAAAGAAATTTATCCTATTTTCTATTTACCCATGTTCCCAAGAATTGTTTTTTTTTTCTCCTTCAGATTATTTTCAGTAATTTTGCATATTTCTAAAGCTCATGTTTGCTGATACTGTGTTTCTCCTCCTTTCCATCTTCTTAGGGATCAGATTTGCATTTCCTGTGTCACATACATACACCATTCCTGATTTTATAGATTTATTACAATCTCTTCTACCTCACTTGCAGTTTTCCATGTTGGTTATTTCAGAATTCTGAAGGTCTCTGGGTGCCACCACTGCCACATCTACACTTTTCTGAACCTATCAGCTGGTGCACTTTGCTTTCACCATGGGTGTTACAACTTCCACTTCCATTCCCCCCTGCCATTGTGTTAGCTATATTTATCCTGATATTCAGAATCTTCATTCATATTGAAAACCTAAAGCTGGAGATTAATCTGGGGGCACACTAAAACTATCTTTAGTTCTTTCTTTCATCAACCTAAAGAGAGAGTGGGATTTTTTCTTTCTATATAGTTTTGTATGAGGCTGAAGAATCTTGACAACGTTTTCACATGAATTTTATGATTCTCACTTTATTACACTTTTTCACCTTTAATAAACACTTTGATTACCAATATTTTGATATTATTGTGGCATGTGCTTACTTCACATGTTAAGTTAATTTTTATGTAGTTAGGCCTAGCACACTTGACAGTGAGACATTAGGAACCTAATTTGCAAGCCTTTTTTAAATTTGCCCAGTAATTTAATTTGAACTACGGGAAGTTTTTTAAAAATCATGACAAGCTGATTTTCTACAATTGGTTTCTGTAAGTTCTCTATCTACACACTAAACAAAGAGCCCTGTTTCAGCTTCCCATTTCTTTGTATTCCAACATCTAATTGTTTTCCTCCAGTCCATATGGGAATATTAAGTAGCATTTTTTCCCCAAGCCAGACTTGGCAAGCTGACATAATCTGTGCCAGGATTCCCAGGTCCTCTCATTCTCCAGAATTCCTGCATTGCTGCCAGAATATTTTAGTTTGTTCTTTCACTATGTGTAATGACTTCTACATTTTTTAATCTCAGTTTTATCACTGTGTTCTCTACAGCTGCATTAACAGCAGCACTCTGTCTTTCTGCTATCCATCCTCTAACATTCTCATTTTTCTTTATTCATCACTCCCTCATTTATCTGAAGTGCTCGGTTGTCTTTAAGTTGACCTGTAAGCTTAGCTTGAAATAGAGATTGCCTCTCCACTGGAATTTTCTATCCCATCACTTAATTTGGGTTACTCACAAAGTCTTTTTCTCCATGCAGCTGGTGTACTGGGTTTCTCCATAGTGACCAGTCTAAATAGAGAATAATAGCCTGCTACTGCTATTTACTGCTCCTGCTTGAACTCAGGTGATGGATTGGGGCTGTAGCACTGACAGACTCTAGTTCAGATCCTCAGAGGGGTTCATTACACATTTAGATTTAAGGCTTGGTCTTAGAAGGCTATGAGGGACCACTGAATTGGGCTGTTTTTCTTCTGTACCCTTTAACTTGATTTTTGATCTTGAAAACCATTTGAAAGGAAGAGAGATGAGTCACCAGAACTCACTGACTCCTTTTGGGCTCCTAGACTTTACTTAAATTCAAAGAAGTTTAAAAATCCAGGTGAGTGAAGTATAACCCAGTTTACTAAAGAGCACAGGTGCCTGAGGAAACACAAACCACATCCAGGTCTAATTCTGTGGACAAATACAATCTTTTGATAAAGTAAAACTTTTTGTGGACATGCTGACAACACTGGAAGAAGATTGGTGAGAGCAGGTCACTAGTTAAAACTGAGAAGTGTGCAGCAGTGGCAATCAGCAATTTTTAAACTTTTTTTATGAGCATAAGTGAATGAATAAGGAGCATCTAGAAATTGGTAATAATTAGTCAAAGTCTAATGCTGGGCAAAATACATGAGCAAATATTAAAGGAATTGATACAACATGACCTAGAAGAAAATTTGGTGATGGATCTTCTTGCTTTTGCAAAGACCAGACACAACTTAATATTCCAGCATTTTTTTTTCCCCTTTTATTACATCTATTCCAAATAATAATATTATTTTATTATGTGTGGAAGAATTTGCAGTATCTCAGCTGTAACAGTCACAAGAAATGTATGTTATTTGTGTGGTGGGGTTTGTTTTGTTGAGTGGGTTTTTAAAATTATTATTACATTTTTATTTATATATTGGGTTTTGCCAATCAAATGTTATTTGATAATGAGTAGTTCCCATTCAGGGAAAGTGCTGCAGCCTCTGTGGAAGCCCTTTTTAAGAAAGCATTTCAGCATCTGCCCAAATTCAACGACTTTAGTCACCTACAAACATCCTCAACAAATAAACTTTCTTGAACTGGAGCCATGTGAGTAGCTGTGTCAGGTGAAATAAGTGATCTGTTCAATCTGCTGTAACCCTCACAATATTCTTATATGTTCCTGTGTCCAAGTGCAGAGGATACTCTGGGCATGTTCTAATTTAAGGCAGTGCTTTACACTTGGTAGAAAAACAAGATTTCTTAAATTCTTTTTTTTTTTTTTTTAATTTTAAAATCTACTAAGTGTGTTATAATTTACTACAATAGTTAAACTTCCTAAGTTTATAAACTATGGCTAGACATGTCCTAACAGGAACATGGAAAAGGTTTTAAAAGGTACAATAATGAGAAAAAGTAATGACGAAAATTCTGCTTTAAAGGAAAATGAGTTATCTGTAACTGGGTAAAAAGAGCTATTAAATACAAAATTGGTTTTAGAAGTCATTCTAGCTAGAGTTACAGCAATAGTAAATATTCACATAAAGCAATCATAGCATTTGAAGGCAGAGTGTCCCTGCATTAATACTCTCAGGGTTGGTTTTTTTGCCCACCTTCAGAATTTTTAATAAGTTTTCCTCATCATAAATGGATATATTATCTCCTCAGTTAATTTATTGCAAAGGTATATTTTATCATTCCAAATCAAGCCTCGTGTGAGATTCATTTATGCTGTAACTACCCTGTTTACTTTAGCTGTAAGCTTCCAAGTTCTAAAATAGTTTTATTTTTGAAGATTTTTTTTTTAGTTTTAACTTTTTAATTATTTTTTCCCCATAGAATATGAATAAACCATATCAGCACACCTGTACCAGGGTTTATGTTTGATCCAGAAGACAAAATAAGCAAATCTGCCTTATGACAAAAATATTTGCTATGTAATTCTGCTAAAAAAAAAAATAAATCCAACTTCATGTTACAGGAAAAAACTCAAGTCACAGAGCTGTGCTAAAGTGATGGCTGTGACTTGAGAGATTAGAATTTGCTATTACATTCATTTAATGTTGAACAAAAAAAAATATTCAGTGAATGCTTCCAAATCCACTTCACTTTCACTTTCGTTACACTTTTAAGTCATAATCTCTTACATAAAAAGGTGCAATTTTTTTACTGCCAGCTTTCACAAGAGGAGTGGTAAGAAAATATCTGTATAGAACATACACAATTACTAAGTATCAAGCTGAACTCTGGGTAGTTCTAAAAGACAGCATAAATATAATATTTTTAATGGCTTTTTAGAGCTTTAGCAAGTCAGAGATATAAATAGCTTGAAGAGATGGTAATGTGCCCAAGTGAACTTTTTCAAAGGTAGAGAAAAATTTATGTTTCTTTCCTAAAGAAGTCCCATGTGGTTTCTAAAAGGATTATTTTTCTGGCCAAATTGACTAAACTGAGTATCTTTTCATTTACACCATTTCCAAACAAGCAGTTACCTGAATCACTGATTAAGACTTAGTGCTCTGCATCTATTTTCACATTGTTTAGCAGCAATTGTCAGATTGTATTACTTTTTTTTTTTTCCTTATTCTAAACCTACCCAGGCTGGACGGCAGCACATATCCCAGTGGCCTTTGGTACCTCATGAGATAAAATTTTTCAAAAAACATCCAAAACATGTGTTAAGTTATCAAAACAATTCTAGCAGGCTGACAAATAAGGCAAGCTCTTAGGCCAAGTACATAATCCGTTGGTTCTGAAAATCAGCATGAATTCTTTGCTTGCTTTATCATCTTCCACAGTACCCAAGCAATTATTCACGAGACATTTTTATATCCCAGGGAAATGGAATTTTTTGAGCTTTCCCCACGTCATGCTGTCAGGGAAGGGTTTGTGTCCCCCAGATGCTGTGTGTGAGGTGGTCGTTAGGCAGCTGAGGTGGAGGGTGAGCACAGTTCCTCCCACTGGTCTCCTACACTCTGTGCACAGTTACAAGGCCAGGGCATTAGAGCTGTAATGCCAGCCCTGCTGCTGCTGCGGAGTGTGACACAGGTGCTGTAGACCATTGCAACCTGTCATTACTCACTCATCTGTGAGTTCAAACTTCTCCACGTACCTTTTTGCTGAATCAAAACTCAGAAGTTTCCTTTGACATTCAGGACAATTTTTTGCAACTTCAATAAGGCAAAAAAAAATCCTTTAACATCCTTAACATCTAAAATTGAAATGATGATTTTTCACTGTAAAGGTAATCATGCACTTCAGCACCTTAATTTCAACACTGAAAACAGCATCCCGTTTCTTTTTTTAAAATTAGTTTTTCGTTATATTTTCTCCATAGTTTCTTTCCTGTGTTGTTTTAAGTATCTACTCCTTTTTTAGGTGCAGTACCTCCTGGATCAAGCATCAGCCTGCTACATTCACTGTTAAACTCTGGCCCTGCTGGGTTCATATCTATTGACGGAGGAGGGAAGTACCTTGGGAAAGGAGGTTCAGGAGTGGAGAAACCAACATAAGCCTCTTAATTTTGTTTTGAATCCAGACCAGAACCACCGAGGAACTTAGGATGAAGCTATGCTTTGACCCTCTGGAGAAACAGCTTCCCTCCACGGATGAAGTGAGTAGAAAAAGGCAGGCTCTAATTTCCAGCCCAGTTATTTTGGAGAACTGGCAAAGCCTGCTGTGAAGGTGCTCAATTTGTTCAGCGTTGGAATAAATCAGAGGGCTTAAGGAGTCTTCCCTGAAACAAGGTAGTTTATTTTGCTACTTTTTGTGTTTCATTTGCAGGGATTTTGTTAAAAAAAATCTGTGACCTCTAAAGAGCAGGTGCCTGAAATTCAAATAAATGTGGGGAAAAAGAAGCCTGGCTGGGAGAAATCATTTGATTGCTGGACCAGAAGCCCAGAGGCACAGCCGTGGGTTTGCAATTAAGTTTGCCACGTATTCCACTCAATGCTATTTAGCTTTGCCTCTTGCTCTGAAAAACCCGTCTCAATAGGGGCAAGCTGCTTAAAAATAGTATATTGAGACCAGCTGGCTTATCTAAGGAGAGCAGCAATAATTTCTGAGTGACCCATTAACATTTTCTATATAGGGTCACACTGCAGTTTATTCCATATTGACCTCAGATTTTACTCTACCATCCAGCTCAGAAGCTAGATACCTGCATGAAAATTGAAATACAGCAGTGAATGCTACATTACCTTTGAGAGATCTGGAGCAGGCTGAGATTCCCCTGGTCTGGGAAGTGTGGTAGCAATTAATCTACAATAGCCTCAGGGTTACAGGAGTCTAAAATTGCATCACTGGGTATCATCAATATCATCAGGTCTGGTACTGCTGGACTGAATAGGAGACATCATCCCCCTCCTCACAGGGAGACAACACTGTAAACCTGATGTGACTGGAAGATGAGGAACAGAGTGTTCTGAAGAGGTTTTCTTTCACAGCAGAAAGAGGCATATATATATCCTGTTGCATTCATTTTTATCCACCAAGTCTTTGACAAATCTATCGCAGTCTCACTTTTCTTGCTTGCAGAGTTCTGTCAATTTTTTATGTTTGTAAGACTAAGTTGAAAAGACCCATGAAAGCCTCTGCCATCTTTAAAAATCTCGGAATTAGAGAAGGAAAGATTTGACAGATTAATTTTTCTTTTCTTTTGAGAGTGGAATCAGGAGGGAGGAAGAAAAGAAAAAGCCCAGATGGATAAGAAAAGTTATGTTTCTTAAATCAGAGGACATTCTTCAAGAATGTTACCAAAATTAAAACCCTAACAGCCTTCTCTGACCTGATGATTAGTGGAGACAAGTACTACTGCAACTTTTCAATCATCAAACATCAATAATGTAATGATTTGAGGGAAATATGCTTTGTAGGATTAACTAATTCATGCAGAATAGCTTGGGATTTTGTGTTGTCCTGCAGTTCCCTCCTTATTCTCAGATCTCATACAGCATGTTGTAGCCTTATGTAGAAATCTTCAATAGTGTGCTCACAATTCCTGTTAGGAGTCAGAACTATGAGTGTGAGCAGATAATGCTCCATGTGTTGCCATCAGGAGCAACGCTTCCAGTCATTTCAAACCAATACTGGACATAAGGCAGATGGAGTAAGACATATATAGATTTCTTCAAAGATATTTCAGAAAGCTTTAAAGTTACCAGGATTTTTTCTTTAGTAATTGCAATTTTCACAAGTTTATGGCATTTCTAACAGTTTTCTAGAAGTGCTGACCATAGCTCATTTTCTAGAACAACCAATATTCGAGACAAAATCTATTTACACTAGTGCTTAATACAATGTGCTTGGCAAGACAAACCTTACTGTAAGCTGAGGAGAGATGTTGGGACAATAAGTAAGGAAAAAGCATTGTAGTGAGGTGGCATATGTCTGCTGTATCTGTCATTTTTCCTTTTCTTCACAGCACCTGGAAGGGCTTGGGAAGTGCTTGACTACTTTTACTGCAAGCTTCTTTTAGCAGAGCTGTTGTGTGTGTGAACGGGAATGGTCCGAGAGCAGACCCATGCCTGCACCAAATGGTCTGGTTCAGTGGCTTCTGACCTGTCGTCCTCTGGTTAATGTATTTTGTTTTAGGGATTAAGAAGAATAACTGGGCAAAACATCCTAAAAGTTGGTTTACATTGACAGTATTGGAATATGGGAACATTTTTAAGCACCTGAGAACTGATAAAAGGTGAAAAACATTGTTTCAGCTATTCAACTTCATAAAGCAGTGGGTTTATGCAGTTAGATGTGATTACGTGGTAAGATATGGAAAGTCCTTCATCTCACAAGAGAGACAGAGTGCCACATCTAAGGCTGTTACATCCATTATGCCTCCTTGTTTCTGCCTGTGTATTTCCTGCAGCGTCACATCTGGCACACGTTGCAGTGGCTGGTTCTACACAGCAGCCTTTCCTATGCTGGTGCATTTCCAGAGCATCAGGTTCTTATCCAGGAGGACTTAGAGTGGTTTATCCTGCAGTTGCTCATCAGGGCAGAGAGAGTTAGCCAGTGCCTCTTCTCCTCTCCCTTATGACTGCCTAATGAGACTAGGAATATGATCAGTCACTCTGTAGTATGTGCTCAGTATTAAGAGAAAATCACCCACTGCAGGCAGGAGGTCATTCAGCATTGTCACTAGCAGCTTTTGATATTTCTGCAGTAAAACCCAAGCCAAACATTACAGGCACTGAACCATCTGCAGGCACAAGGAGGCTTATTGTTGCTTAACTTCTTAGTACAAATGAAGAGGCCTGTTACCTACTTCTGTCTGCTCTTGCGTGATCACTGCTCCTAAGCAATGAATCCTCTGTGGCTCTTGCTGCTGTGTCAGAGTTGAATGAGATGCAAAGAGGTTCTTTTATTTTATTAAGTGTGTGCTGTTGCTCTCTGCTCCCTCACAGCAGCATGATCTGACAGTAAAAGAGATGTCTCTTCACAGACAACAAAGGCAATAGTTTTTTTCCAGAATATTCTGTCATACCTGTAACCCTCCTCCCAGTGGTTCAGCTCTCTGTGATCCAAGACCCAGCTTGCACACAGCATGCTTCTGTGAGCCCAGCTTAGGCTTCTGAGAAACCTGCTCACCCGATGGAAGGAGCTGCAGCAGCCTACGCAGAACAGTCATGCAGAACAGGGAAGGAGAAACTGCAGAGATAAGGCTGGTGGGAAGGGTAGAGCTGGCAGCTCAAGGATTCAAAAGGAAAATCAAACATGGAAAGACATACAAGCGTAAGGAGAAAACAGAGAGAAGGAGGATGGCTATTCTGCAGCTCTGAGGACCAGCCTGTCCCAAGGACAAATAGAGAAAAGCCTCCACACATGGTTTTCCTGCCTGGCAAAAGTTAGTTTGATGTCATCTCTGGAGCAGTGAACTTCTCAACCATTGGACTTGTAGCTCTTTAATTCTATCAATCATTTTTTTTTTTTTTTGTCCTGGACAATAATGAATTGGTTTGTGCTTTTACAATGGTGTGTATGCTGCTTCCAGAAACTCTTTGTAAATTGTAGAAGTTGCCTGAAGTGACCCAGAGCAGGAGCTTTACATACACAAGCGTTTGCCTGCAGGGGAAACCACATCCAATCATGCCTTCAGTTTGCCTGAGCATGGCATATATCCTCAGCTGGTCACATGCCCACATCTTTACTTCTCCATTCTAATTCCTAATTCTCCTTCAGAATGAGGCCAAGTTATTAAAAAATCTTCAAAACTGTTGCACTTGGGCTTTTGAAGTTCAGCTGTAGTTTCACTAGTCACAGCTTCACTCGTGCTTCACAGCTAGCTGCTGTAGCTGTACTGCCTCTTCACAGTCTAGCTCTGATTTTTGTGACTTGGCTTCATTGCCAGAGCTTTGGTGCATACAAGGAGAGAATGAGAGGGACAGATACTTTATCTGAAACTTCTCTGGCAGTGTCAGAACTGAGAACTTGTTTTATAAACAGTTAAGTGAAATAGTTTTGTGGGTGCAGGAACTTACGTAAGGACAAGGGCTGCCTAGTTGCAGGTAATATTAGAAAATACACTATGAAAGACTGGATGAAATCTGAGACATTTTATTTAACAGTAAAATTATGAAGGATTAAACAGAAAAACTGAAGCATTTTCTTCTTAATGTGAAGCACTTCTAAACTTTTAGCTATGGCCATGTTGGTTTTTTTTTTTTTTTTATTGCAAACTATGTGAAATATGTTTCTACCTCCAGCAGCCAGCCACTTAAACCAGATTTCAAAAAAATTGCCAAATTGTTGCCAGGGGCTTCTGTGTTCTTAACGGGGACTTATCAGAAGAGACATCACTACTGAATCTGGTTAGATCACTGAACTGAAGCCTATGTCATACCCATAATCTTCCACTGGTGGCATTTGGCACAGCTGTGGAAGCTTGCTGAAGGTGTGGCACCCAGTATATGTTATTAACCTAGACAAATAAATACAGTGAAGCTAAAAGGTGCTTACAAATAAGCAATCACATAATCTCTCTTGGGAGAAAAAAGCCCTAGCAAAATACCAGATTGTCTGAGAAGAATTTCAGGTAACATGCTTACCATGTAATACTGTTCTTGCTGAAGGTCTGAAGGAAGTCTGGGAGTTACAGGCACAGCAGGCTGCTAGAGAGCAGTTTGTCCCAGATGGGTACCTAAAGACAAGACTAAATCCTTTTCAGACACTGAATCAACCAAGAAAAACTGGTACACATGGTAGCCTAGAAAAGCCAAAGGCTAACAATAGAAGTTGGACACTCAGATGAACACAGCCAGATCTAAGTATCCAGATTCTTTGCATTCACACACTTAGCTAGAAATTCATTCTCTTTATAATTTGTAGACCCTGTTTTTGCTTCCTAATAGCAGGGGCAGGGGGAGATAACGTAGCTCCTCATAAATGTTGATCTGTTGTTTTCAAATGCATTTAGGTGCCAATTAACCTAAACATTTGAAACTGTCCAGATCAGATATTATTGGCTGCAACACAATGATTGTTCTATTAGCTGGAGGCAGCACAATTATCTTTTTGCCTCTGCTAAATTGTGGCTTAATTTCTTGTGTGTTTCTATGCCCAGAACCATTTCCCATGCGTGACTCAAACCTGAGCCAAATTTTGTTTGGTACGGTCTAGATCATCCGTGTATAAAACATTATTTATATATCTATGTTGTGTGTGTATATATATATACACCTATCTCTCTCTAGAGAGCTATCTATTTTATATATATCTATATCTGTGAAGAACCTTCTCCTGTTATGCAAGCTCATCCATTCCACTCTAACAAACACTATAATATTATTAAACTTCTGCTGTGTTATCTATCTATAACACTGACTGTACTCTCTACATTTCTAACTCTACAGAACAACATATTTCTCAAAGCAGATAAATTAGATCTTTAGTTCCAGTGGAGCAGATTTTACAACCTCCTTTTTTTTTGTGTGTGTGTGCTGAGATATGTTACAACAGAGGTTAAACTGGGCTATAATGTGAGGAGACAGAAAGCTGGCTTGTACCTTTAGGGACAGCTGGTGAATTCTGGCACGCCTGCTCACACACTATTAGTAGTACTTAAATATATAATGACATTAGATCCTGTTGCCCCTCTTTTAACCTCATCTTTGTTAAATGTTACTTGAGAGAAGATTTCTCCCTCCCCTCAATATTATGATACATCAGACACTAATAAGTTTGAAGAAATAGGAGAGGAAACACTAGGAAAGAGAAGTCAGGGAGGAAACAAGAGATTAATAGTAAGGCAGTAAGGAAAAGGAGGTCATAAAAAAGAAATCAGAGGATGAGAAGAGTGTTGATCAGAGAGAGAAAGAAAGAATTGTGGCATCAGTTGCCATGCTGAATATAAGGTGTGCTCAGAAGGTGAGAAGCAATAGCTGCAAGTAGGATACATCGGGGCAGAGCTAGAAGCTGGAGAAGTGGAAAATGCGCTTGCCTGTGTTTACAGTACTGGGCTGATGGAGACGTTTTACTGCTGTGCATCCCTATAATGGTTCCCACTGAAATTGTCATCACCTTGGGGGTCTCTAAATCCCATCATCATTTTACTCCATTAATAGTGCTTAGCAGTACAAAGGCGTTTTACATCCTCCTTTGCAGTTCATCTGTTTCAACTCAAAGGACACCGAACTTCAAAGGCATATCGAAATTTGGACTTTTTGAGATAGACTATGGCAATAACTACCTAGTGATGCTTTCCATGAATGAGCAGCTGGTTTCATCTTCTGCTCCTTGACAGATGGGCTTTTAGAGACTCTATAATCCACAAAGCTGCAAGGAGAAGCTTGGGGGAGCACATGCTCCTCCTGACTGGCACTGAGAGTCCTGGGGCAGCAGGAGCTGGGTAGGGAGAGACCCCAATCTGGGTGCTCAGACCTCAGAGGCTTGGACGGCCTTGTGGCTCTAGCATATGAGCCCACCAGGAGCACAGGCTTCACAGACAGTGTTTCCATCAATGTTGCACACTCCAGCTATCATACCTCTGGTAGTGGGAACCATGCAAACTACTCTTGCAAGCTCAAACCAAACAGACTTGCTGCTTTAAAAAATATATATGTGTTTTCACATGCTAGAAGACTCTCCTGAGGCCTTGCTTTATTAAGATCAGTTGTGTGTGTGATATGTTGTAATATAAAAGCACTATGTTGTTTGACAGATTTTCTTTCACTACAGTGCTGAAGCAGCTGCTACTTGCAATGTGAAAAGAGTGAAATTTTAGCCACTTCTGAGGGACCCGAGGAGGATAATAAGATCATTTCAGGTAAGAATACAGCCCCTAACAATCCAAAATAGGTTTTTATTTCCTTAACATGGATTGTGAAGTGTCCAAGTCAATCTGTAGCATCAACATAACACAGTGGATACATGACCTGATTGTTGATTCTTTGCACTTGTATAAAATTACCAGTCAAAGATACTGTTAAGCTGCTATATTGTCAGAAAGTGAAAAGGAGATATCCAGGCTCCATTAATAGGGGTAGGAGAGAGAAGGTTGCCTGTACACTTTGAAAACTCTGTTATAAATACACCCTAAGCTCCCTAACCTGAAAGAACCCCATCACATGAGTTGAAATGAGCCTTTGCATACAAGGGAGGGAAAAATGCACTTTTGTTATGTTGCCCACAGCATTTCATATAATTGCTTACTCATAGGAACAAACCATAGATTGCAAGTGCAAACAGCAATGTTCATTACTTTAAGCTCATTTTGGTTCTGAAAATGCAAAGGATTAAGGAATTTAGAATGACTTAAATATGTACATGTTACTCACTTGAGTTTTGTTTGTATTAAAATTATCATATAGAAACCACTTCAGCAAGTAGTAAAATTTTGGAATTCATTATTTTAAATTTGTATACTCGTAGATATGCTGCTGCCACCTTTTGTACAGGTAGGAAAGGGAGAAATTGTTATGTATGTGTGCATATTGTTTGATAGCAGGAAAATACGTGGTCAGGAATTTTGAAGAGGCAGGGATAAAAGAACTGGTTTATTGCTGGAAATGATGTCTTGAACTGCAGACACAGGACTGGAGTTCCAAATTTACAAACCTTTCTGAGTATCAATAACAAGACACTTTGTCCAGGTTATCTCTGCTTTTCACTTTTCAGAAATCTTTTAAACTTTAAATGAAAACAAACCAACAAACCCCCCACAACCAACACCCAAAACCAAACCAAGAAGCAAGGAAAATTTCCTTCTCTGACTCAGCCCCTGAAAAGAGAGATGACTACAGTATATTGCTGCAGGAGAACATGTAGGAATGTGGGTTTACAAAGACACCCAGTTGTTTCTGCCTGGAAGTTAGTTTCCCCTGTGGACATTTTGCACGTAGGAGCTGAGCAGCCACTTGCTGCCATCTTCTGGCAAAAGGCACAATAAGCACTCCGGAACAAACGCCAGCAAATACTGTCACATTTGCTTCATAACTTTTCTCCTAAATTGATACACTGTAGAAGACAACTCTGTAATTGAAAGATAAAGTCGAATAACAATAAAAAATTTGCTCAGGATCAAAAAATCGCAATGAGAATGAGTGAAACCACAATAGCATGTGAGTTACCAACATGCAGTAGGTAAAAACTGTAGTTCATGTTAGAGGGAAAATGTGGGAGAAAATAAACCATTTCTTTATGAATAAGTTTAATCTCTTTCCCAACTTGCTGAAAACAAAGGAAATAGGCAGCATTTCCCTCAAGTAAGACACCTGAGGTTGAAATCACACATCCAAAAGCTGACAGTAGTGCAGCCGGGGGAATCGTGTGAGCGTGTGCAGTGAAGAGCGCGCGGCGAAAGAGCGATCCCGCAGCAGAAGAGACATCTGTAATCCCCCCTGAACCCCCCCAGCTCCACACACCTGAGTGAGTGCTGTGTCTCACCACTGCTAACGCTCTCCCTCAGCCTCCTGTGACCAGGCCTGTGTGTGTGCAGTCAGCACAGCACCTGGGGACCACGGGCAAGCAGCAAGAGTCCCTCAGTGTTCGTCGTGAATTGTTCTGAAAACTGGTTTTCAATGCATGGTCTGCTTCTGTTTCCCAGGCTGCTGTATGACATGATGAGTGGGGAAAAAAACCAAAACTGTTCCTATGAGAGTTGCCTGCTAAAGTTTCCCAAATATTTTGGATATGAATGAAGAAATAGATGCAATTCTTCCCTCATTCCTATGGAAAAGGAACCTATATAGAAGTCCTGACAACTTGATCATATGGCTGGATGTTGACCAGAGAAAAAAATCATTCTGTTTATGACCAACCTCACCATCTGCTATTAGTCAGTTGACATATTTGTGTTTGCAGAAGAGGTATCCCTCTCCAAACTGCAGAAACATTTAGAGTCCTTTAGCTTTTTGAAAAGGTATTGAATACTAAGGAGTGAAATGGCATAAGCACTACAGAGCATCTCACGCAAGCCCCTGTTCCCAGTGCTGAGAACTTTTTTATCTGTACAAACTCTGCCTCCACTTGTTTCCCACCACACCTTCCCAAACACCTCATCCTCTTGTTCCTGGGGTCATCTTCTCCCATTTCCCAGCTTTGCCTGATTCATGCACCTTGTTGGTGGTTGATAAATGGCTTTTTTGATGAATATGAGAAAAACACATTTTCCTAAACCAGTTTAAAATCTCTGTGTTCAGTTAAAACTTTGTTGTCCTTAAGTTCACTTTCTGTCTTGTTTCTTTTTAGCAGATTTTGGAGTCCACCTCATCTTTAGAGTCTTCTTTATACACATGTGAATGCTGCTTTTTAATGAACACATGTAATGCTGGGATGGGTTCTCTTATTGCTTGAAAGAGTGGCTTTATTTGTTGAAACTTAGAATTCTGACCAAAAAATAGAGGAAAAAACTGACAAGCACTTTAATGAGTAATCTTCAATGTTTTTTTTTTTTTTTTCAATTATACTGCTTTTTTTTTTTTCAATTATACTGAATACTGCTAGAGACACTGAAGGTATTTTAGAAAGCAACAGGCAGTATTTGTAATTGATAGAGGAGTTTATTTGTTGATGGAGTTAAAAGATTGACAGTAAGACTTGTAGACTGACTTTCCTTTAGATGCAGTGTTGGCTTCTGTTTTTTTTTGGTTTTGGACCTGAGCAAAAGCTGAAGAACTGGGAGCTAGACCTTGAAGTGCTCTAAGTTCAGTTGAGGAAAGGATGAGTAAAAAGTGGAGTGGGATCTGCCTCTCTTCAGGGATCTGTATGTAAACGCTGCCAGGGGTGTTTGTAACCTTTGTGTAACCAGAGTGGTTGAAATTTCCTGATATTTCTGCCTGCCTATAGACTGTCAAATAGTAGCAATGAGCTGGAAGAGGTGTTGTTTGCTCTGGAGCCATTGGTGGGGGGTTCCCCAATGGTTTTGGTGTCTTTCTCTTCCATCCTTGTGTGGCTAAAGGAGCACAACGATTCCTGTATGATATTCAGCTGCTTATTATACATTTCCATAGAAACTCAAGGCTACTTGGATAGACCAGTTATCCAAGGCTGTGTCCTGGATCAGCATGTGGAGTAACATTGAGCATGACATGCAGTGGGCAACAAACTAACCTGAATAGTGTCCCTGTGGGTTTCTGTATATGTATTTCTGTTTGGAGGGTAATGAATTTGGGTCAGGGATGTCTAAATGGTGGCAACCTGTTACCCTCAGACAGCAGAGATGTGTGAACTATGGCATAAAAAGATGAAGCAACAAACAGGCTCTTTTCCTTGTCCACCACTTTGGCTCTCTGCTTTTCTTCCTACTAGAATTGGACTGTTGGAGTACCCTGTGTAAAGTGTGTCACATTATTCAGACTTGCAGGGGGAGGGGATATGAGTATCTGTCCCTACTCTTTTGATTTTGGGTGAAGTCCAGAACTGGACGGCACCTGTTTTCTAGATCTAGATGGGCTGCAGTCCAAGTTGATGTAAATGTCATGAACAGCTGATCTTTACACAAGGGCTGTCAAAACACTCATGTTCTACAACCTTAAGCCCATTTTTAGCACCAAACAAACAATAACGTTCAGATATACTAAGAAACAAATCCTGTTTTCTTTCTTTTGTTTTGTTTTTAAATTTTGTTGCAAACTGTATCAGATACTGCTGCTTTCAAATTCCAAATGTGTGTTCGGGTACAGTCATAAAATCAAGCTTTGACTCTGAACCTGCCCTACACCTCAATCCACATCTGGTGACTGCTTCCTGGGGCTATCTCTAATGAACAAAAAGAGGAGGAGGTGGAATATGAAAAAAGATACAAGCTCATTCTAAATTAACCTCTAACTAAGGAACATTCTGAAAGCAGTTAAAATCAAAACCATATAAGGATAAATATTTTATGAGTCTTCTGTATGGCAAGATTTTTATAAGTCTTGCCTTAAGGTACATATCAGCCAGGTACAGAAACATATAAGGTTCCAATGCTGTGCTCAGCCCTAAATAATTTCAACACAACTTTGTCCTGTATTGGAGCCTGTGCTCTGTTGTGCTAAATATTTCCTCAATTTTTGTACATGGCTTCATGGAGAAGTATAGGAGATGCAATGGTGGTGAAGGCTTGATTAAAGTGTTGCTATCCTGTCTGATTTTTATATCCTTGGATACTGGGTTGGTGGGCTGCCTCTAGTAACAAAGCAAGTTCCTTAAAGTTTTTAATCAGATTTTAAGGTTTAAGGGTTTGGCTAAATTTATAAGACAGAGTATTTTATTGATAGAAGAGCTTGCCAGACCTCTTTGGCAAAGCTCTCTTTTCACTTAAAGACCTTGGTGTAAATCTCTTCTCTTAGCTACTTGAGATTGTTAGTCTTAATGACAGGGTTGCAGTAAAAGTGGAAAAAAATATTTTAAACTGTCATTAGTCTATAAAACTTTGATCATTTATAGTAAGTGGGAATTCATTTTGGACTTTTAAGAGAAGGGAGAGGTCAGTCACAGCATCCCTACTTAGGTGTGCACCCATGACACCTCAAGGGAAAACGAGAAGGTAAAAATGTAAGTATTAAATGTTCCAAGACTTGGATACAGCTAGTCTTTAAGTCATAAAATATGATGTAATAAGAATAAATACTGAGACGTTTTTCCTTGAACCTTTCCTGTGTTGCATATTTTAGAGTAACAGTCATTTTAGTGGCACAAAGTTTGATTGAAGTAAATCATTTCAGAGTTGTCATTGTCATCATTCAGCAGTTCCTGAAGTGTGAAAGCCATGCTTATTGTAGGACTGAAAAAGGACTTTTCATTGCATATTCTGTATTTGCATTAATTTTTAATAACTGTGACAGTGTGCAGGAAACTCTTTGAGGGTAAATGTACCTTTAGTGCAGAGAAATCTTATACTATCATTAGCATTTTTCTAGTTAAATCTTTAAAAAAGCTTTTAGTGAGACAGAAGATCTTACTTAGGACCTTGTGCTACATTAATATGAACTTCAACTGCAGCCTCTATGTTTGCCAAGCTTCATTGGTATTGCTAAACTGGAATGCATGACCAGACCTTAAATATTCTACAGCCAGGCTTTTGCTGTAATTTTTAAGGTATAACATTTGACAGATTAAGAGTCAGGCACTTGAAATGCCAATATTTTATGTATGAATTCGCTTTGAACTTTAAGATGAACTTTGGATTACCTAAAAACCAAAGCACTGGTGAAACATGCAGGTCTCATTTACAGAGTTCAAAGCACTGCATAAGTGCATAGAAACTTGTCTCCTAAAACAGAGAGAGGTGTATTGTGGTCAGTCTTGAACACAAGCTGTGTTATGTGTGTAAGAGCTGGGCTAGCAGCATGTCTGCTTTCTGTTTGGTTTTGGTTCATATATATATTTTATAGCACATCTGAAGATTCATTTTGTTGTTCCTCCTACATAAAACCCAAGAAGCTTTAACAGGAGTAACCATCTGTGCAAATGGAACACAACAGCACACAGACTACCTTCCTGAAACATGCAGACATCTTTTGGGCAAATGCAAACACCGTTTGGAGCAGGAACTGTACATGCTGTATACTATACTGAAGGGGTTTGCCAAGTTTTCTCTTTCCCTGGTAATTTATATAATCCCAAGTTGCATAAAGCAGAGGTAAACACTGGGTAAATAGCCTCATTGGATTTCAACCTGGATTACAAATAATGATTTTGAGGTCTTAGAACTTAGCTTCCAATATATGCATTTCAAAAGGACTTGTTCCTAGCTTGCTTTATTTAGCATCCTTGCGAACATTTTTTTATTATTGACTTTTGTTGTTGTGTTTTCCTAGAAGATTTACTAGTTGTACTGGAGGTGTCCTTTGTACAATTTCATTTTCTTTTATTGGTTCCCTTAGGACATCATTATCCTTTGAATAAGCACAGAAAACTGTGCTCTCTTTCTCCTGTTTGGATTTCTTCCACCCTCTTTATTTCTATTTGAACAACAAGATTGGTCAGGGAATTCAGAATTAAGACTCCATTTCACATTCTCTTCCTTGCGTAACTGTGTTGTAACTAATATTGTCCTCAGGGTATTTAATAAAAAGAGACAGGAATGCATCCTGACAAAACAGTAGGGCCGCTTGTAAGGGGTTGGAATGCACAAGATCACCAATTATCTGAAAATGTTCTTCCACTCTAAAGCCCTGATATGAAAAAGTTTGCAGTCAGAATTACTCTATGAGGAGGAGGTATATGTCAGAATTAGAATATGATATCCACAAAGCAGGAGAACAATCTTTTGAAGTTTATCCTTCCTGTGGATCTCTTCTCCTTTTCTGCCCCTGTCTATCTTTCTATGTAGTCTAGAACCTACTTTCCATTTACCAAGAAAACCCCTTTAAAATGAAGTGACAATCCAGTGGTACAAGTGATTTCACTTCAGTCATGGCAAAGAGAACAAAAGAAGGTCTTCCCTTAGCTTGTTTATCCCAGAGGGATGAATGGTTTCAGCTATGGTATCAAGAAAAAGTGATGGTTAAATGGCACGTTTTCTACTGGCCCTAAAATTTCAAACAATTAAAAAAAAAAGGCAAATGAGAGCACAAAAATCTTTAAAATAAAAAGCTAAGCAAGAAGAATTTTTCATCCTGATATTATTTTTTCTTTAAAGCTTTGACTGCTTGAAAGGCAGGAAAAAAAAAAATTCTTCTGGAGCAGAAATGAAAAAGTGTCAGGCCTTTCAAGAAAAAGTCCCAAAGCAAGCTGAAAGGCATCCTCCTAATGCAGGATGTAAGGGATAAGTGCTGCCTTAAATGCAGGGATGCAAAACCACAGAAAACTGCAGAGCTGCTTGAAGTTAATGCATCACATAAAAGTAGAGCCCCACTGTGCTGTTGCAAAGGGTCTTTTCTTTGGTTTTCATTTTTTTATATATCTTTTATATCTTTATTTAAACATAAATCAGGATTGCTTAGGTATACTTGCATGCTGGTAGTCGTGGTTTACGCCATGAACTCTTCACTCTACTACAAGCAGCACAGAAAGACTTTAAGTGAGAAGCACATTTACTAGAAGCTTTCCTGTTCTTCTGCCTTGGTATCATGTCAAAGCCCAAATGGTTGTTGCTTTGTTATGCATCTGTGTTTGAATAAGCAGCTTAGTGAGGCTCCATCTGCTCAGCTCTGGTAGAGTCCAGGAGGATGTGAAGGATGCAGTGACAGTGTTTGAAGAGTAGTAGATAAGTCCAGTGCCATGGCCAGTGCTCCCTTCCCTCACTCTGTGGCTCTGCAGATTAACTGGCATTAATGCAGCATTCAGAGCAGCCCATGGAATATTACTGGAAACATGATGGCTCTGTGCTTGCCTTGCATATCCTTATTTGCCTACAAATAGGTGTAGAGGTGTAGAGTTTTTTTTTTTCTTTTCTTTTTTTTTTTTTTTTTTTCTTTTCTTTTTGCACTTGAGAAAGTGCACAAGCATGGCAAAAGCTATTTGGGTCAGTGTATGGGACCATTATTTTGCTTCCATTTCCTTGCATTAAATAAAACCCTTCAGTGTGTTCTAAAGATTCACATACTATTGACGTCAGACTAATGAATTTGTAGTTCCCAAGTCATTCCATCCAACCTTTTAAAACATACACAGTGTGTTTTCTCTTTTTGAGCCTGAGTTTCTTAGATTTATTAGACAAATCATGCTGCCAGACTTTCCTTATTGATGGTGACTCTTGGACGTTTTCAATTTGAGAACATCAAGCTTTGCTTTTACTTTGGATTCAGTAACACCCATTCCTCAATCTCATTGCAGTTAGCTTGCTTGTCTTGTCTCTGCTGAGAGCTTGAGAGTTGTCATCTCAGTGAGTATTCACAAGAGCCTAACCCATGTGTCTGAGTCTAGAAGCCTAAACTTGGAACATCGGTGTCCTATATGATTTAGAGGCAGGAACTAATAGGCAATGAAAATATAACTTTTAGTCACAGGTAGATTAGCTTTAATTCATACCTGACCACAGTTTATTGCATCCCTGATGCTTATTTCTCTTCCATATTGCTGAAGAATACTTCTGTTCTAAATTTTGTTGCAGATTCTCATTCTGTGTGGTTTTTGTTATTTTTCACCTCTTTCTCTTAGATTTTGAGATCACATTTGATCCTGAAAAGGAAGCAGCTTTCTTTGCTGAATGGTCTTTTTTTTTTGTTTTGTTTTTATTCCCTGTAGCCTCTGCATATTTATAACACTATTCTGGGGCGTTTTTAGCTCAGTGTGAAATTCTTTGTTTCTAGCTTTTAATCTTTATTTGAAACACAAGTGCCAAGTGTACCTCAAATTTAAAAGACTTCTAAACCCAAGAGATGTTTTTGGCCATGTAATAGCTATTTTCAAAAGGTTAATAGGCATGGGAAACGTGACAAAATGTACTTATAAAATTAGAGATTAATCCAGCCTGCACAAATTCAGCTTTTTGATGTACATTTCAGATATACCACATCATGAGATTTTAAATCAGTCTTCTGTGTTGGCATCTACAGCTGGCATAAAGGACAGGCAGCTGCTAAGTCCAGACCTTGTTTGTGGTTCTGCAACCTTTACAGAAATGCCATGGCTGGGTATGGTGTCTGGTTGTATTAACACTGATGTTACATTTCAAAGAACCCCTTTTCCACTGAAAGAAGGCATGAAGAATATCTCCAAAAAAAGTTGATTTTTGGATCCAGACGTAATTGGTGCTGTGAGTCTTCATGAGACGTTTACTCAGTGTTGTGACCTGCATTACACAAACCCTGCATTACACACACCCTACTGTGGTATCCTGCCTGCTCCCAACCCAACAATCCTCTATGTGCTACTTTTCTTCTGTTGGCTTACTTCAGTTCTTCCTTGGTGAGAAGGAACACAGCCCTCTTTCCTCCCCCTGTGCTCCAAGAGAGGACCATCCCCTGGCCATCAGCGGGGAATCACTGCCCTCGAATGCTCTGTCTGCTTGGTGCTAAGGCACTGCAGGCATTTGAGTGTTGGCTTTAAGGCAGAAACAGGAATTCAAGCAAGAGTTACCTGATTTCATCCTTTGGCTGGCTTGGCTTTGTCTGATAACAGAAGGAGAGACAGCAAAGTGTGGCTTTGCAGCACGCTGGGACACAATCTAATTCTGGATGGATTCTGTGTAGCGCTGCAGGGAGCTGCTGAATTGTTGTGCTGTCGCTGGTTATATTATTTTGCTCGAGGATGTGCTCAGATTCTGTTTAAACAATAATTAAATTTAATTTGTAGGGGATGACAGAACGTGTGGAAAGACAGATAAAATAATCAAGGAGACAATTATTCACAAAATCAATAGAAATTCTAATAATCTTCTAAAGTACCACTTAATTTCTTTCATAAAACTGCTGGGCTGTTCATATTTCGTATTTTTCTCACGTACCGGTCAATTCAATTTTTGGTAATTAAAGACACTTTTTCACTCTTATTGGCCTTCGAAGGCTACTGTACCTCACTGATTTATATAAACTACACTTGCAGAGTCTATTTTTAACTTTTCATACTTGAACAAAGTGTTTGGCTATTGACCTTTGCGGGGTGACACCTGTGTATACTACTGCGTAACAGCCAATTTGTTGTTCTAATCTGTTATGTGCTCTACATGTTTGATCAGGCCTACGACCCAAATAATTTAAGTTACTTTTATTTAAAGAGGCAGAATTATTCTTGCTGGAAGATTAGGGAGCTTTGTGTTAAGAATTCAGAAATTTTGCTATGACTCACAAGTGCCCGATGGTCTTCAGAGAAAGTATCACTATTCTCATCTTTTGGGACTTTTTTAACACTAAACTTTATTTCAGAATTTTAACACCTCCATACATATGAAAATTTAAACCAGAGAAGCTCTTAAGTTAAAAATATTAAACCTCTGCAGTTTCACTGCAGTAGAACAGATTAAAATGCATCTTCATGCATGTGTTAAAGGCACCTAATTATCAGATACCTGCTGTTATTATCTTCATTCACTGAAAGTGAACGTCTAACTGGATTATTTAATCTATAAATATTTTCAGGTCATCTATTCATCTCTGAATTGATTTCTTTCCACAAGTCCACTTGCCAAATGGCAACAGGCACAAAAATAAAAGCACTGCATTTATTTATTTCTGCATTTTGACGATATATTCAATTATCAAATGCAGACTTAAAGATGAACGTATACAAATATATGTACATTTTTTTCATGACTTATCAAGCATCAACTTATTTAATGAAAAGCTGGGGCATGAAGATGAGCAGAATGCATAGTCCAACTAAAGCAATAGACTGTAGCACTGCTGTTACTGTCAGTCATGAGTTTAAAATACTCCTGATCATCACAAGCCTTTCTGTCAGCAACCTTGAATTAAATCCCACAAAGCTCCTAATTAACACAGAAATATACAGTAGCCTCACGAAACTGGAGGTTGTTACTGTACAAGGGGCTTGCTAAATCTTGCATTAATTTCATCTAGAGATGAACACCTAAAGTAACAGCTGCGAGTCCACATTATTATTATTATTACTCACATCATATTGCATGCATTAAAATTATTTATTTTGCCAGAGTAAAAACCAAATCAAACAAAGCCCAACAAAACTGGGTCCTGTTTTTTTTTTTTTTCTCTTCTAGATTACTAACAAGTATCCAAGAGCTATCTGCAGAGGGCTCAGGCACCTGAGAATATTGAATGCTTCAATTTCCTCTCTGTTACTACATCCCAGTGCTCAAGGCCACTTCAGTGCCTATTTGTCACGCTTGTAAGCACCTGAAATCTGATTTTTCTTACTCACCGTGCAGCATACGCAAACACCAGTATAGGAAGATCCATAATGGGTTTCTAAAGTTTAGTGAGCATGACACTTAATCAGTGCCATGAAATTTGTTTTAGCTATACTTTCATATTCGACCAGAACAAGAGGTATTATTTTAATTTTCCAAGGTGACACAGAGTTATTAGAAACTGAAACCCATCCTTAAACGTTGACATGAACTGAGCTGTAGGCTTCATAATGGAGTACCAATCCTGAAAAAAAATGGGACTTGGACATTATCTGATCTAATATTCCATTTTTTAGTAGCAGATTGACTTGTTGGGAATTCACAAGAAAGCTCACACCATGTACCATATGCCATCCACTAACCACAGAAGGGGTTTTTGTTATTTTAACTCCGGTCGGCACAGAGCTCTCCCTTTTTTATTCCAGGCCTGTGTGTTGCTCAGCTGCTCTGCTGACATTTGGTTGTGGAGCAGCAGTTCTGTGTTTGGGGACCTTCTTTGTGGAAATTGCAGAATATGCGATTTTGGGCTGAGTAACTGAAACGTCTATTTCAATTCTCTGTCTTTGTGACTCTAAAAAGGAACAAACAAACTGAGCAGAGCATCTTGCTTCCTGATGACTCCTCTCTGTGACCTGGGTACTTGGCTTGTCCTGTCCAGCATGGACAGAGTAAACCTCCCTCATTATCTCTATGGAAGTAAGCTGGTGGCAGCCACATAGTTCATGCACTCTGCTCATCACTTCTTAGCTGATGTTCACTCCTAGAAATTATTCTGCATTAGTCTGACCATTTTCTCAATTTGAAATACACAGAGATGGTTTCTTGTGTTCCTCCTCATTTCAGTGCTGCTCAATTTGAGGGCAGTTCAGGCAACAGCTGGTCTAGAAGTGCACACACAGAAGCATGTTAGGGTATATGTAGATGTTAAATGTTCGTAGGCACTGTCATTTTTGATCAGCATCTGAACAGTGGCATTTTGTTTTTTTTCCATAAAACCTTGATCTCATTTTTAAATACTCAAGTCTTCTTGAAATTCAAATGAATCTGGATGTTGACAGTTAAGTTCTGGCAATTCCTGACTGTACAGTTTAGAAGCTATTGCCCCAAGTGTATGTCTCTTCCTGTGGCAAAGTGGCTAGCAGAGCTGGCAAAAGTAACTGCTGCTTTAACCACCACAGCTAGCAGTCTAATGTGTCCTTTGAAATGGCTATTGATCTTATTTAAGCTGTTTTATCAGTCCAGGAAGAGTGGTACCTCAAGGATTTAATCTGATTTTGGTGGTACAGACAGTAACTTTCAGCAGATGGAGGTGGTGAGCAACATATTCCAAATCAGTGGTGCAGGAATTGACCAGCCTCATCTTTTAACAGCCTTCATTTCCTGCACTACTTAGGCTCTTAAGCTTTCTTTTTCCTTTGTTTCTTTCTTTTTTTTTTTTTTTTTTAATACTTACAAAAAAGAACCAGATCTGGAGGGTAATAGAGTGAAATTATTAGCCTTTTAGAATCAGACAATAATAAAGTCAACATGAGAAAATCCCTAACTAAAAATAATGCCAGTGAAAATAAGTTCACTAATTCTTATTTACATTATGGCTACTTTTGGACCCCTTTATACTCTTTGAAGCCACCAGATCATTAAAGCCCACAATGGAAAAGAGAATGGGACTGAAATAGTTTTAATTAACCAGTTTAACCAGCTTAATTAAAACATTTCAAGAGCGGTGGTGTTTTCCTAACAGCAGTGGTTTGTTAAGTCATTTCCCCATGTATTTCCCATCCTGGGGAAAGCTGGGCCACACGAGTGTAGGTGAACACAGCAAGGTGGCCATGAGAAATGGTTTCTGCCCAGAAGAGGACCTGCTTGTTTGCAGTATGTGAGTGACAGCTGAAATGTGCCAGCCAGTGGCTTGTCTCATGCTCTGAAGCACGCTGCAAGGCTGCGGCGTTCGCTGGAATGTAGACACACCATAACATCCATTTTATTTCTGCTTCATCTCGTTACAGAGGCTAAAATAAGCAGTAACGTGCTTTATGTAGCAGAAAAGTAGCCTTTTGATTTTTATCCTGACTCTGGCTGGATTCAGCTATATTTGTGCAGTGCAAGAATGCTGTGGATTGCTCTGGTTGCCTGTTTCTCTCAGGGTCTGCCCTCGCTGGCCATTGCTGGTGCTTCAGTGGTCTTGACCCACGCCTGGCTAGTCCAGGGTTGGTGCTTAGCACCTAGCACACTGAGCGTTCCAGAGACCGCCTCTTACATCAGCCAGAAGCTCTCACTTAGGCTGTTATCTTTCACAGCACCTGTTATTGAAGCCTGTCTTTTCCACTCAGATTTTCTTTGAGCAGTGTGGCAAATAAAAATAATCGGTTTCAGTGGGAACAAACCAGCACACGGTAGGTCCTTACTGCTCTGCAGCCTGGCTCCTGTTTCCCATCTATATATCTTGAATCAGGTTTTACACTCCTTATCATGATGCTAAAGGTTCTATCCTGCATTTCTGATACGCTCATTACTGTGTCACCATGTACTTAGCATATACCCAGACTTCAATCCCCAGCAGCACCACACGTTCTTTAAATGTTACCCTTGAGAATTTCATGGTCTCATTACTTCCTTTTACACTACTGCAGGTGTCTTCAGCAGACCTTTACTAGTCCACCAGACACAGATACCCTGTGTCACTGTTACCTAGTTTGGCATTCACAATCTCAAGTCTATCTCCATCATTTCATTTGCACAGACACAGTAGTTAAGACTATGTATTTCTCTACACATTTCTTTTAAGTTACAATTTCCAGCAGCTTTTCCACCCAGCCAGACGTTTCGGAGAGAACTTAGAGAAGTTTTAGTCATTGCAGAAAGTAGTTCCAAAAGGGGTCTTGATGAAATATGCATCCTTTGTGAGGTTTATTTTTCTCACAAAGGCTTCTTGTGTTTGTCATATATGACACCTTCAAAAATTATTTTCTGCTTGTCATTCTCCATGATTTGTTTGTGCAGTGGAATACTCCTCTTCTCATGTAGTATTGCATGCATTTCTATATTAAAATGCATTTTTAAAGAGCATTTTTCCATTTAGAGAACTTGAATACCCGGGTGCCCCTCATTTTCACCTGGAATATAGATCTTGACACTGCCCAGAAGTATAGATTTTCCACACAAAGTCCTTACATTTTTCAAGTTTTTCTTATTATTCTGTTCCACAGTCTTCCTTTCCAGAGAACCATAAGCTCATCATTTCATAGGATCATAGGAAAAATTTGATTGAATAGGACCTCCAGAGTTAGCTTCCATTTCTAAAGCAAGGCTGACTTCAAAGTTAGACCAGACTGCTCGGGGCCTTGCCCCATCAAGTTCTGAAACTCTCCAAGGAGAAGGCTTCCACAGCCTCCCTGGACAGCCTGCTCAAGTGCTTAACTGCACCTGTGGTGTGGAGCATTTTTCCTTAAGTAAAAGAAAAATAAATCACCTGACTACAATTTGGGATTATTGCTGCTTGTCCTTTCAGTGTGTGCCTCTTAGAAAAGCCTGGCTCCACCTTCCCCTTTAGCTGTTGTAAGACTGCTGTTAGATTTCCACCTAGCTTACTTTCTCCTCTCCATTTTAACCACCCTTCTTCCCACGGCCTGTCCCAGGTGTCACGAGTCCTAGTCCAGCAGCTCTCTCTCAGTGATTACTGCTACCGAAGTTGCCTCTTACCTTTAATTCTAATCTAAAGGATGAATCTGATAGAGAATATAAAGTGGGACGATCCTCCCACCCCTTATTCTTTACTGTTTGGTAAAGATGTTATCCTTCTCTCATCCTGCATATTTTTCTCATGATATAGGGCTGGCGTTTTAGATAAAAATGGGCTCTGAGAGTTTCTCTTTTCTCTACTTATTTGTTTGGAGGCTTCATTACATTTTGCTGCTTTTCATACCAAAGCTGTTATTTCCCTAGAAAAACTCAGCTTCATGACATCCTTTCAGGATAGAGTGCAGCTGTCTGATCTTATCTGGGCCTGACAGATGCCTACCCTTTCTGCCAAGCTCAATTCTCTTCTTGAAAGAATTACCTTTTTCTGTAGTCTTTGCATTTAAAGATGATCTGCATACATATGCTTGGAAAGTAGGGTTTATTTTAATAATGTGAAGGAAAGACAATCAGATGTTAGAGAGAGATGCCATAACAAGTGGAATTACTTTTATCACTTACTTATTTCATCACCCATTTCAGTGTAATTGTCTTAGTTATATTGGCTTCTCCTTTGGAAGAACCCATAGCAATTTCCAAATGTTTAATTAAAACCTCACAACGCTGCTGTGATGTGAACGTAGTGAATGAGAGGAGATAAGGGATTTCTAAAGCAACTGGTACCTTCAGTGTTTCATTGCATAAACATTTTATCTTGCACCAAAACAGGGGACACTTTCTTTGGTGCATCATAGTTCACCCATATCAGGATGTCAAATCCTTGCAAGAGCTTTTTGGTTTGGGTTAGGTTGGGTTTTTTTGTCTTTCACTAGTTTTTTTTAACAAATGATTCATCTGGCTTCAAAGAGGGTTCACAAAAAGTTCCAATGATACAACTGAGGGGTCAGGAAAGAGAAACTGGAGGAAGGACTACCTTAAATTTGCCTTCTGCTGGGGAAAAATGCCCAGTTGCACCACAGTCCTTGCAGAGCTGTGCATCCAGGTACCTGCCTCTCACCAATGGCTGCTTGGGAGTCTCAAAATAGACATCAAATGGGCCTGGTATGCACTCCTGGCAGGAGAATGAGGGAGGGTTACAATGGCTATAACATTTGTAAGGGTAAGAGCTGACCTGGACTTGAACTGGGATTTCTCAGCGCCACGGAGAATTCCTCCTTGGTGGGCTACTGAATCCTCTTCTTTATCAACAGCCTCTTTCTCCTTCTGTATTTATTCGAACCCTGTACCGTGGGATGGATCTTCAAGGCTTCTGAAACTCTGTCTTGTGTTGCAACAGCTGAAGACTTCATTTGAAGTTAGACACTGGTCTGCCTGGCTATGTATGTAGATCCAAATTTTGAAAACGTCTTTGAAGAACTATGTTCAGAGCAGCCAGTTCAGTCCTTCTCACTATTAAGTAACATTTTTTTTCCTTAGCTTTCACAAAACTCTGCAGTATTTTTCATCCCAGTAATAATTTCCTCTTCCTCCCCCACAATCCCCATGTTGATTCTTTGGCCACACTTTTCTTCAACCTTCAAAAGATTCCTGGCATAATATATATATATCTCTATCTATCTATCTCCCCCAGATCTTTTGCCTTGGCAGCATGCTGTCTGGTTTAGCTAATTTTATACACTTTTTCTCTTAGCCTTGTCTTATCTACTACCTCTTTTACTATCAATCAAGACACTACTACTCTTTTGAAAAGTGGTATGCAGAGAGCCCTTTTAGGCTTTACATTTTTTTGTGAGATGTCCTTAACATAGTGTCTAGTATCTCACAGTGCAACTGGCCAAAACACAGAAAACAGCTTTTTTTTTTTTTTTGTGGAAGGAGGTTGAAAGTCTTTTTTGAATCTAGTGACCAGTGGCATCAATTTGGGTCTTGAATTTTCACTGGACTCTAATTTAGGCTTAATTTTGTACAGCTTTGTGAAATGGCTCATGCAGTCTCAAATGGAGTATATGTAAGGGGGGAATATACTACAATGTAAGATTAAGTACAATGATTATGGATTATTTAGTGTTTGCCTTTCAGAAAGGGCCGCTGAAGTCTGTGGCAGAGTTAGAATCCTTTTGATGACTAGAAGGTTCTTTCAAAGGGTAAATTTGGCACTTTACTGTAGTCACTTGACTCAGCTTTTCCTCTTGCAGTGATGTCCTATTTGCAGCCTTAGCTACCCTGAACCCTTCTGGTCATAAACATCTAATATCCAAAGAAAATTGCTTATGGGAAATCATGGCACTGACTGCTCATACTATGGGCTCTTTAGCTTCTATGCTGGCTTGTTTAGCCTGGTGCTGGAAACTGCTGCAATTTTGTTGCAGTTCACTGCAATTCAAATTATTCTCTTCTCCCTCTGTCCTTTCTCCATCCTTTCCCTGCCTCCAGCTCCCACTGTGTTTAGCTCTTCCAATGTCATGCAGGACCAGAGCAGAGGAACCCCCTTGTTCATTTTTCCAGCCTTTCTAGCTGTTTTGCTTCTCTACTGCCCCCACACACACACAGCAGCCCAAGAGAGAGGTGTAGCTTTCAGATCAAGCCCCAGAAGTTCATTAAAGCACCTAGGACACATCTTTAGTGATGTCTTAGAACTATCTGGAGCTCAGTGTGCTGAGGTTTGGCAGTTAAGAGTAGACAGAGAGAGGATAAGTGACTTGTGTGCTGGCTGGACAGCTCAACCTGAAGTATTTGTGTAGACCCTTAGTGTGGCTTTCTCAGAGCTAAAGCAAGGGAGAGATCTCACAGGATACAAATGCTGCCTCTGAAACAGAACTGGTCCAAGGTTAATGGTTTAAAAGCTACAAGTCTTACGCAACCTTTCTGGCAGCCCTGCAGCATGTACGTACATGCAAACATATATATGCTGCTGAAATCTTGTACAAATAGATTTGAAAAAAGGTAAAGAAAAAGGTTAAATACTTGTATCTTAACCAAGATGGCTACAGAAAACAGCTACCACCTTAGTGTTCATAGTTTATTGTTTAAATTGGTAACAAAAATACTGTTTATTTTAGCAAACATAAGCACATTTTGCAAACAAATACAGGTTTTTGTAAAGAAGCAGATTTTCCAAGAAGGTATTTGAAAGGAAACATCCATGTTGTAGAACAGAACTGAAAACAGCTAACATACCAAAGTACTGTGACTTACATCATGATTAGTTCATAAATAACCAAAACTATGTTCAAATACTTCTTTAAACTTAACCAGTAAAATCAAACAACATGATTTATTCGTTTCGCTTGCTGCTGGTTCATATTGTAATGCAGCAGGCTAAGTACAGTGATTTATACAAAGTACTATGCCTGGGGAATTTTAACAATCATTTAATAGGATCTAAGATCAAACGGTGCATATCTCACCTTCTCTGCTTTATTCATGCATCATGACAATTGAATAGCCAAGTGTTTACAGGAAAACAAAGAGGGGATTGGCATCAGGCATGCCTCTGCTCACACAAATGCACTTACAAATATGCTGCAGAAATAATGTCTTCAGCAGAACAAGGGGGTGCCTGGCACCCCTGAAAACACTCATATCATGCCAATGCCTGACCATAGGTACTTGCTCTTAGACACTCTCAAAATTTCAGTTTAAAATATTTATTTGTGCATGCCATGAACAATGCCCCTCTGTGAAATGATTAAAAAAATAGAACTGATAAGACACACAAGCTCATACAGTAAAAATTCAATAAAACACCTAATGATGAGCGAGCTCTTTATATGTGAAATCTGAGCACTCAATTCATCTGTGTCTCTAGAAATTAAAAGTCTTTTTCCCTAGGTTTATAGAAAACCCATTACACAGTTACAGCTCAATCCTGTTTCTTTTTTTGCTCCTGGGGGTAGAGAAGTTTTACATTATAAATAAACTTCAGCAAAGGTGAGGATCTGTCCCTCCTTGTCCCCATTTAAACACACAGTGTTACATGTACATAAATGCAGGCTTGGGGTCTGTTCCTCAGAGAAATCACTGTCATAATTGTTCTGCATAGATATTGTCTGTCTATACAATGAGTATTTGGGCCACAGTGCCCTAGGGCCTAATTTCTGCCACGATCAATCAGTGTTACTGAAGTCCCAATATTATTTAGTAATTGAAACCCTGAGCACTATACCAAAATGTTCGAGCCCAGCTGAATGCAACAGTTTATCCTGAGTAAAGAGAGAAGAATTTAATGCTACACGGAGCCACGTTAAACAGGAGTGATGGCCAAGCCCTAACAGCCTGCTCCTGCTTTTGTCATTGAAAAGCATTTTGTGTAAATGTTCCACGAAGCCAGGGAGATAAAATCCCATTTAAAGTGAGAACAGCCAATTCCTGTAGGATTGTGCAAATTGTTGATGAGAGGTTCAAGCCATGAGTTTTCAGCTAATACTGTGGTGAGAGTGGACCTCATTTTTCTGTACTTATTTCCTTTAAAAATGAAGTATAGAGATATCCTATCAAATACTCTGTACCTGCCAAGAACAACATTTAAAACTCTCAAACCTGCCATGAAGCCACAACGTTCTGAAAACATGAAATAATTAGTTTTGTCTTTCTTACCAATTGCATAATTCAGAGCACACTCAATGCAAAATTTTCCTAAAATTCTTTGAAACTGCATTATTTTTTTGCCATTTTAGGGTGTCATACTGTATGATACAGCTAAAAGAATAAGATTAGCATTAATTGCCTGTAAAGCACGTCAGAGGCTTTAAGAACGTAGAGCCTAACTGTATGATCAGCTTTAGTTATAAAGTAAGTAATTTTTAAAAATACCTTTTTCAAATTAATTTTAAAAAAAGCCAGGAAGACATGGTCATAGAAATCTACACCCCACCCACACACCCCATCATAACAGAAGAATTAAAAACCTCTGTACAAACTTTGTATAAATATGAAAGAACTCCAGCTTCACAACTCAATGCCAAATCAAAATGAAGATCATAACCTGGCTGCAATTTAAAGTTTCCTATTAAAAACAAACAAACAAAAAAAAATGGTAGAAACTTTCTAAAAACCTCTTCTTAATCCAGGAAAACACATCTTGCAGCTTTTAATAAGTGAGTAGACTGACATGGTGTGGAATCCCTGGAACTTTTGGAACTTGTCTTCATTAAGATTTAAAGGAGAAGGTTACTGCAGGTTCTGTAGGTACAACAGATTTTTCCTCATCATGATAGAGGACAAGTGTCAGCATGTGCTGGGGAGGGAGGAAGGAAAACTAAAAAAGCAAAGTTGCATGAGCAATACACCACGATCTTCTTCTTGCCAGGTTCATCCTGCTGCTTACTGATGCCCCAAACTGAAAACACAACATGCGTATTTACTTTATTTAGACTTCTAAAAAAATCCAGAGTATACTAGGTAATAAACTGAGGGGAGATAAATTACATCTGTGATGTACAGGCACAATTTGGGAATGACCTGGGTGGCAGGCAAATGTAGAGAGAGCCCTTGGGAAATCCCCCTGCCCTGTGCTTGCCAGATTGAGGACCATCCCACGCTCTGTAGAGGGCTGGCAGGCCCGGCACCGCTGGTGAGAGCATCACTCCTGCAGCGCTTCTCCACGCTCCTCTCCCGCCCCGGCTGCGTCCTGTGTGGGCATGCTGCTCCCACGGTGGGGCTCCCACTGGAACCCTCCCCGTTTTCTGTGAACAACTCAAAACAATCTCCCAGCACCGTCCGAACCTCTCCAGCGTGTCAGCTGTCGGCGTCAGGCCCCCAGCCCGAGCATGAGGGTGCGGCTGGAGGAGTGGGCGGCAGCGCGGCGTGCAGCCCGAGCTGGGCGTGCTCCTGACAGCTTCCCCGGACAGCAGACGCTGCCTGCTTGGAAGTTCAAGTTTCACCATGTGACACAGGTTTCGGAGGCATTGGGATCAGGCCTCGGCTGCTTGGGTTTAACATTTCTAGCACGAAAATAGCTGCCACGCCAGGTGTGGCTGGCTCGACGGCATTCAATTTCATTGGCAAAATACCCTGCAGAAACCGGTCACAGTGTGGAACAAAACCCACGGAATTAAAAACTATTTCTTTTAGAACCCCGTTATTGAAACCTAAACACAGCGGATGAGCGCGGGGACGTTACCCGGAGCAGTTGAGCAGTGGGTGCAGGGCCGGTGCGATGTTCTCAGCCAACTCAGTGCCCGTTTAAGGCTGGATCAGACAGCGGCTTCTCTCCCTCCCGGTGCTGCGTGAGGGATAAAAACCACAGGTTAGGAGACGCCAAGGGAGCCTCTGATCTCTCGGCTGCGACAATTCCAAGCCCGCGGTGGAGTCCAACAAGCATCCTCCGCAAGACGCCACCTCAGTGCCCAAAGGGGGGT
>NW_008583464.1:25319-37154 GCF_000691845.1 Merops nubicus | reverse complement strand
GAGGAGCCGGGGGCCGGCGCCCCCGGCTCGCAGCCTCACATCATCTTCATCCTGGCTGACGATCAGGGATTCAGAGATGTAGGGTACCACGGCTCGGAGATCAGGACGCCCACTCTGGACAAGCTAGCTGCTGAAGGGGTTAAACTGGAGAACTATTACGTTCAGCCGATGTGTACACCATCCAGAAGCCAGTTTATCACTGGAAAGTAAGTTTACTACTACTTCATCATTCACCTCACTAGCTTAAATACTGTCCCTGTTGAGAAGATCTCGGGTCAAACCTGGGCAGGTACACACCTCTGTTTTTTCCTAAGGGCAGAGAGGTGCCTTTCTGTTTTGCTTAAAAACCGCAAACAAAACGGACTTGCTAATATGTGTGAAATAGTGAAATAAAAACTCAGGCTCAGCGAGCCCATAATGGTTCAGCACCGCGAGCTACCCCTGCGGAGTGCTGTAGGACATTGACATTTACTGCCTTACTAACTTAGGTGCTAGTTGTTGAGTACTGTCGCTGTTACTGGGGCACGATCGTGTAGCTTCTCAGTGCGATTGCGGATGGCTTACAGGAGGAGTCCATGCTGGGGAGCTGAAAACGTTCCATTTTCCCCAGCACGTCCACTGCACCCAGCACCTTGGGTTACGGGTCTCACTGAACCTGGACTTAATGAGAGTTGTTCTATTGTATTTATGAGATGATTCCCCAGCGCGTCCCATGTGGATGAGTGCAGGGAAGCCAGGCTCTCTTTCAAGATGCTCTGAGCTGCAGCATCACTCTTGTCACGACGAGGTTGCTGCTTTGCAAACGATGAGGAACTTTGCTCTTTAGCCACGGAAATAGGTGTCAAAATGATAAAAGCGGTGCAGTGGTATTGGATGCTTTGCTGCCCCTGGTAAATTCTGGTTTACTAAGTTAATAACCAATTACCCAACCTAAGGGCCTTCTTATGAAGTTTAATAAGGATTAAGGGGGAGTGGTAGGCGTGTGCGTTTGAACTGTAGGAATGGTTCCCAAATAACTCCAAGTGTGGATGCATTTACTCTGGAACAAACCCACCTTGTTTCTGTTTAGCTTAAGTCACTTTGACAGGAACAGGGCACTTTTAAAAGAGAAAAACAAAATGAAAGGAAAAAAGTTACTTCGTTTGTTTTCTCCTTAAGTATAAACAGGAACAAGGCAATGTTAATATTGCTGGTAAAAGAAACACATGTTTGAATAAAACAGGCAACTGGCCTGGTGCCTTGCATCTCCATATGGTAGAGCTGGAGATAATTCCTGGGCTCAGTCTAGTTCCCAGACTTTCTGGACCAGGGAGATCTGCAAGGAGAGCTGACGCGGTATCTAAAGTAAGACTTCCCCACAGGGGTTTTTGGTTGAGGTTTTTCTCTTTGTGTGGACTGTGGCTTAGAAGTTATTTTGAGACACCTACTTGCTCATTCACAAGAACATGGTTGCCCTGCAGCACCTGAAGTAGCAGCTTACAAGGGAAATGTGTATCAGGATAGTCTTTAATGCCTCGGTTGTCTCTAAAGCTGCTCAGCAAGGAGGTGGGCCAGCAGTGTGTAGCCAGCCAGCTGTCTGAGGACGGTGGTTTGGGAACCAGTGTGTTCCAAAGGGAATGTCATGCTGCACAATAATGACTCACGTTGCAGCTGGAGGAATGGGATGACTAGGTTCCCGGGAAACCAGGGTGCTGCTTTGGCTCTTGGAGACTGCAGAGGTTGTCTAAACATGGGAAAAAAAATCAAAGTAAAGTAAGGAATAACAGTAACTCATTTTAACTGTTTGAATCCTCCGTGACATATGGAGCAGTCTGTGTGTAATATATGCTACCAGGAATAGGTAGGCATGTTCTGAGGAGCCCTGCACTTTTCATCAGCTCGTCAGGCGGAAATGGTTCTGCAAATCTGCCTACTTTGGTTTTGGAACCTTCTATAGGAAAAAAAGAAATTTGCTTATACTTCATTTTTGTTTTCTTAGTCTGCTGTTCTAAAACCCTAAGAACTTTTTTTTTTTTCGTGTTGTTCTATTTTGGGCAAAAAGGAGAAAGAACTGCCTTGCATGACTGAGAAATAAGGGAGGGAATGGTGAGGGGTTAATAGGTTTGGGTAGAGTACTGGCAAGACAGATTCAGAGGATACTATTCTGTTCATTCTGGCTGAAGATAAATGCTAGTGATAACTACTTTTAATGCGTTCTTAGTACAGGCATCTAAATTAAAATGCCAGGACTCAGAAACTTCTAATCCAGGAGAAGTGCAGCTATTTCTTGAATTACAAAATGTGTTTTAGTTCAAGGCTAAAAGCCTACGCATCTGCTGAGGGATCGCTGGGATGCTCCATGCTCCCAGTGCACATACCATGCTTAACATGTTCCAAACATTACCTGATTGATCTATGAGAAACAGAGGGACTTGTATAAACCAGGCTTGTTAGGGAGCACTGACTCATGTTGCAGAGTGGAAGTTAGACTTCAGGCAGAGTGGCTCTGAATGCTCCAAATTCTTCATGGTTTCCAGACAGGCTCTCTAAGGCTTGTGTGAGTAGAGGCCCTTCTTGTGGTGGCTGTCCTGTGCTGGGGAAGGAGCTTGGAGGTGACATGTTAAAAGGAAGGGGTAGAATTAGCTCTTTTTTCCCCCTTGGTGCCATCCCACAAGGTAACAGCTGGTGAGCCTGGCTTCCTCACCACTGTTTGCTTTCTCATGTCCTGTGCTCAAGGCTTTGGCCTACCACCAGTATGACCTCTTCCCCCATGCACTCCATCAAAAGCTGTTGCTTTTCAGCTAATAGTGAGCCTGGCTTCCACAGCTTTTGATTCTGGGCTTTATTTATGGGTGTGGGGAGGGGGTTGGAGCTGAGCTGAATCTTGGGAAGGGAGAAGAACCGCGTGAGCCAGCGGGCTGAGTGCCACATGCAGCGTGCTTGCCGGCTGGCTGCGGTGGGGCCGAGGCAGGGAGGTGAGGGAAGCAGCTCCGTCCCTCCATACATCAGTCGTGCTGGAGTATCCTCGAGGTACAGAGAGATGAAGCTGAAAGGCTACTTTCTAACTCATCCATGAAAGAAATGAAAAATAACCACATTTCTGTTGTTTACATTATTGTAATTTACAAAGCACATAAAAAATAGCATCTCAGTCTTCAAGGGTTAAAGTTCTCTCCTCTAGGAAAAAAGGTGAAGAACACACAAGGATGATCAGCCTGCACCCAGCAGCTGGCTGGCCAAGCGCTTATGGAATGAGCTGGAGGATCTGTGTGCTTCAAAGCCCTGATCATTTCTCGTCGCACAAATAACCTTGTAGCCCAGTTTGGTAGGATGGTTGAAGAAGATCTTGATGTATGGAACAAAACAGGTCACATAATGTACTAAAAAAATTGTAAGATTGTGTATGAAATTTTCTGTGTGTGCACATGCAAGAGAGGATTAAGATGAGGTAGAGAGTATAAGATCAATTTGTTCTGGTGGTACTGCTTATTTAGGTAATTTGTTAAGTTGCATTATCATGAAGAGTCATCTTCTTTTTAAATGAAGAAGCATAGGCAGTGTGTGGACAGTTTCCCAGAGTTTTTTAAGGAATTTTGAAAGATTATGATGAAAAGGAGGAGTGTTCCTTTAAGCTGGTGAGACCAAAAGACTGTAAGCTTAGATGAAGAGCTGTTGAGGTAGCTGCTCAATTTTATAGAGGGTATTACACAGTGTAGTTGTATTTGCTGGAGCAATACCTAATTTAGCAAAAGAATTGGAGAAGTCTGACTGATAAGAAAAAAAGGAATCTAGGCATAATATGCCATAAGTTTTTGTCTGCTGCCTACATAATGCCACAACTACTTCCTCTTCTAGGCTCCTAGTTTTCTACTGACTATCAGACTTGTAACTTCACGGCTGTTATGCGCACTGGGATCCTCTCTTGGGCCACAGGGAAGTTCCTGACTTATGCAAGAGCAAGGATCTCTGTAGAAGCCAGTGCACAGCTGGGTTTAGAGATCATTAAGGAATGTGAGCTGCCTTTTATAGTGAGTGCTTGTGGATCATGGAAGACCTACCCTAATCTCAAGAATGAGCTTTGCATGATGGATGGGACATGGAGATGGAAGATGTTGGGAAATGTTGAAGTTGATGAAGTGAAATATTGAGAATTTGCTCAGCCAAAGCAGACAGGAATAGACTGTATAATCAGTGAGCACAATCAAAGTGTTATTTTAATACAAATAATTATATCTCTAGTCTATTTATAGAAATATTACACATTTACAAATATTTATAGCTCATTACTGTGTATTCTCTCATAGGCATCTCTGTGTAGTACATAATTCACCATTAAAAATGACTATGTCTCAGCAAACCAAGTTGTTTTGAAAGCAGAAACAAAATAGAGGGAAGTACTTTGAATTGAAAGCAGTGCAGCTGACTCATGAGCCAAGAGAAGTATACCTCCAGACTTTGTGGTAAGGCTTCTCTTGCCCTGCCTCCTGGGTGCCTAAGGGTCCAAATGGTAGTTTCAGCAGTTTGGTTGCTCTGAGAAGGATCCAGTGCAATGGTTTGTGACTAGGAAGTTATCCTCTGTGCTCCAAGTTGAAATGAAAGATCTCAGAGACATGGTGGGAGTACTGGGAAAAGTCTGTAGCGCTCCATTAGGTATATAGTCCCTGGTTTGTAGTTAAGAAAATATGGACTGCAGAATATCAGCCTCAAGTGTCAAGCGGTGGTCTGATATTTCATCTGCTCTGAAGTAAAGAGACCTCTGTGCTGAGTTTAATTCTGATCAGTGTTTCCATTTAGAACCTGGATGATGAAATATAATGTTCTGATTAAATATGCCACTAAGATAGGAGGGACCGCCAGCATTAAGGGGCTGTATTGATATGGAAAATCATCCTGACAAATCGGAGAAATAATCTGAAAAAAAGCTGCATTCAAGTCAGCAGTGATCAATAGAATGTACTGTGCTGAAGCAGGAATAACTTCACAAGCAGAGGACGGTGAACAACTGCTTAGATAGCGTTTCTTTAGCAAAGCAGCTGGAATGACAGTGAATCATGCACTGCCTACAAAGTCAGCAATGTCATGCTCCTACAAAAAAGGCAAACACCATACCCCATTGTATAAGCAGGGGAGCCTAGCAGACGTGTGAAGCCTACTGCTCTACAGCTGGAGCACTTGTGCCCAAACTTGGGCATTGCCTCCAAGAGCACTGTGCATAATTGGACAGCGTCCAGATAAGGGTGATCAGATATCTCAGAAAGATAACTGCAGAGAAAAGATCAGAAGAAATGGAATTGTTTAGTCTAAAGAAGAGAAAAATGAGAAGGGACATGATAAGCCCCTCAGTATTTTAAGTGTTATGCAAATAGAAAGTGCATAATGTGTTTTCAGTGTCACGATGGACGGTACAAGAACTGAGCGGCTTTCTTGAGTAGAGAAGGAATTTCAGGTTAGATAGTAGGGAGGAGAACTTTCAAATCCTAAAGATGGTGAAACTGGAATAGCTGGCTTTGGGAAATTGCTGAGTTTCTTCATTCACAATCATTAAGAACAGACAAGACAAATATGTCAGGAATGACATAATGTAGTTATGAATCTGTCTTGGGGAAAAGGGTTGAACTGGGTTGCTTCTTTGCCAACTTGTATTCATCTGTGGCTCATTTGAAGTACATCGTAACTGCAGAAGGCATGCTGGAGGAGAGTGTTCATAAAATACTTGCAAATGCTAGAAATTATTTCAGCGTTCACTCTGAGAGAAAGGACTCTGTGTGAAAGTTTCATTTCAGCTTCCTCCTAGAAATTCCTGGTTTCAATATACTCATTTTCTCTGAAAATTTTCAACACATTTTTCCCCTTAGGCCTTCATAACTCTTGAGGTATGTAATTATTTATTTCTGCTGACTTCTTTTGGGACAATTTGTGGGACTGCTGCCAAAGATGTTGAGGCATCTTTTTCCATGTTCTTGTTAAATCTTTACTTAGGATGACATTGTCCATATGTATATATATACACAGCACACACAAAACAGGAATAAATAATTAAATGTAAGGAACTTCCTTTTCTTGCTTTATTCTGCCTCTGTGTTCTTCTCTTTTCATTCTGCAGAAAATTAGATCCAGGTGTTGAACTGCTCTATGGTCTTAAGCTACCAGAAGTCTTCATATCACCATAATTACTAATGCATTTATTTTGTGTTACCACATGTCAAGAAAGATGAGTGGATGAAGACTAAGACATCATCAAAAGAGAACCACAAGTTCCATCTTTTTTTTTTTTTTTTTTTCATTTTCAACAGACGTAAAATAATTTATGTCAAATTTTGGACTGTTAGATTTTTTTTTTCCCTTATGTTGAAGTAACCTGTGTGAATTGATTTTTATATGAAAACTTCATAGTTTTTTGTGGTGGTAATTTCTATTACTGTTAATGTTTAGTAATGGATACCCTTTGAAATATGAGCAATTGCCTCTTTGCTGCATGACATTTCACATTGTTTTTTCCCTGTTGCACTCTAGACTAGTAGTTTTTTGGGGTGTCAGGAGCTAGTACTTCCTTATTAATACCTAACTGGAAATCTTTGAGATTTCTTATTTCCCCTGTATTCTTTTGTCTTGTCTTGTGTTGATTTATAGTCAGACTTTCTATCCTGAGGTGAGTTTGTTTAGTTTTAGAATCTGTGCTTGAGAGTGAATGAAGTAATTCCTTTGGCCTTAATTAATTATATTAGTAGAAATAGTACAAGGTAAATGAAGATTGTTCCTGTGTGACTGATCCTGCACAAGATCTGTTTGGCTTCTCTGTATGTCTTTTCTATCTCTGTATATCTTTTTTTGTATGTCCATATAATAGTTGCCCAGTTTATTAGTTTTCTCACTTAAAAGCCAGTAGATGTGGCTGGTGACCTTAGGTTGTCCCTGTAAATGTAAATTGGTAGGCCAAAATACAATAGCAAGAGTTCAGAAAGATATCAAGATAACACTGATGGGAAACAAATTTAATATATTAATATAAAAGAAGTTTTAACCATTGAAGTTTGACTAAAATAGCTTTTGACTTTTTGTGGTCTGTGATGAAATTGAAAATTTTTAAATAGGGAACTTTATTGTACCTGCTGGCTAATAGTAAAAAAGTTAAACAAGTTTCATGATTCTAGGTCAACTGCAATTGTAATAGGTTAATTGATTGTGTCAGCTATCATCTGCTTATTAATTCAGGCTGTTATCACCATATTATCAAGCTCTAAGTTGGAGGAGGGTTTGCTAAAGTTAGAAAACAAATCTGGGATAATGAAATACTTTTGAATGTGCTTCAAATATAAAATGATCTTCCCAAATGCATATATGAAGGGATGGCATGAGATAATAAGCATTAAAGGAGACATTATTAATAGCATCAATACGCTGTGGCCCCAGAGCCTTTATTATAACCTAGGGGCAGAAAATCACTGGCTGGGAACCAAATCTGTACCTTATTTTTATTACACTTGACCACCTTATGGATAAAGATATTTGTGCCATTGGAGCTTCCTCTCTGTCACGACACAGAGTGTTTGTAGGTGGGTGGTTGATGTGCATCTTGCACACGAGCAGGGCTGTGACTGGAGGAAAGGAGGCTGCTGAGCTGGTGGCACCAGCAAGGGTTTCAAAAGGTGATTTATTAGAGCTGCCAAGTTCTCTTCCTCTTAAGTGTTTGTTGTATTATGGCACAGAGTGGTCGCATACAGGCAGTTTTGTCACGGACGGTGGAAAACCAAAATGTCCCATTGTTAAACACTCAAACAGTCAAAAGAATCAAGTGTATTTCTTCTAATAATGAAAAATACGTGATATTTAGCACTAAAAGCAAACCAGTGTCCTTATTTCTTTATGATAATTTAATCTGATTATAGAGAAATCTATTATATAGAAATAGGGGTTCTAACTAAATTGATCTGGCTTTTATTTTGACTTTAAAAAACGAAAATATTAATTCAGCTTTTTGGAGTACATGTTAGTTCCAAAACATCCATTTATCAGAACATTAGCTATTTTCTAGATAAATCTCTTATGTCCATTTTCCTCTTAATTTCTACATTTTAAAGAGTTTCTTCCTTGATAGACAGTATGGTACCATTATGACATAATGTTACGTAATTTTTCTTAAGATTTATGAAACATAAGTGGCTACCAATGTATTACTGTAGAGGCAATCTCAGTGATAATAAGCTCTCATAAGAAGTGAGTTCCCGTTTGTTTTGAAGAAGGAGAAAATTACAGATTTGAAGAAACATTACAATTTGAGGAAAATGCGGAGTAGAGAAAATTAGTCTTGGGAATGCAGTGTAATCTTTACACTAAATATACTCAATAGATATACTGTTAGCTCACAGATTACATCCCAAATTGTGCCTCTCTGAATTTAAAAAAAAAAAAAGTCAAAACAATGTTTACCATCACATTTTATATACCTGGTTTTAGTTGTCATGAATTATAGTTCATAGAATCATAGAAAACTGGATGTGAGGAGACCTCTGTAGGTTGTCTCATTAGGTCTTCTGCCAACTTACATTGCACAGCAGGGACACACTGACTTTTTAAAAAATAAACACCCTTTTATTGTTTCTTTCCTCATGAAAATAAGAAAATATTGCGAAGTGTTCAAGAAACTGGAATCTGGATTGTTGTTAGGGATTTCCCTGGCTTTACTAGGCTCATCAGTTTAAGTGAATGTAAGAAACTGGTTTATAAACTTCTTCATATTTCCATTCATCTCTTAAAAGTAATTTTTTTTTTCTTTTTAAGAGCCAACTGATGAAATTAGTGAATTTGTTAACGACCACAGCATAATGGCATCTCCTTCCTTAATTCTTCCTCGGTCCTGTTTTCTAGACTATTCATAGAAGGCTGTTCTAGTATGTTTGCTGATGTCTCTTAAAGCAGTTTTTTTGCTTTTGTACTTCCCTTGTTTACCATCATTTAAAATTCATGCAGATTTGAATAGGAAGTTGAGAATTCAATCCTGTGTACAGTGCAGGAGGAAGATAACATTTGCTTGGTTTTTAATTTTGTAACTATACAGTTTTGGCCCTTTTAAAAGGGCAAAACCTTTAAGGCTTTATTTAAGATTAAAAATCATGAGCCTCTGTGATAAACTGAGCAATATTTGGCCATCTTGGTAATATTTGCTATATATATGCTGTAAGTGATACAGTCATGTAATGACTGAGAGCTTAGGTAATACTGTTTGGCACTGTTACAGCCCTGGTGAATCTTTACTCTGTCACGAATTTCATTTTATATCTTTTGGCAGTAATGTGCTTCCCGTGATGAAACTGCACGTAGCATCTCTCAAGAGTTTTAAGGTTCTCTGTTGATTTCAATTTTTTTGTATGTTGCCACCTCAAACAATTCCATGCTTTAAGCGTGGGGTTTCCCTTGTTACCAGCTTCTGGTTTTGTGCTCATTGTATCGATTTCAGATTTGGGGACTGCTTTATCTGGTAGAGATGATGCTTTCACAGGGACTCCTGCCAGAGCTGAGTTGGTTGCAGACCAGAGCCCAGCAGCAACAGGCTTTCTAGACTCCCTTTGGAGGAGTCAAATATTTTCATAGAAGTTTTCAATAGAAATGCTTCTGCTTTTCTGAGCTCAGAGCATTCTGTGTAGTACACTATATTTCTGCCATGCAAAACATTGGCAGAAATGGAGGGAAATGTAGCTGAAGTAGGATGTTAATGTCTTCTGCACTAACCTCAAGGCTCTTACCTGTGTTGCTGCTAGAAGCCAAGTGGCTTTCCTCAGCATCCTTTTGATACTGTGCTTGCTGCTTCTAAATGTGACCTGAAAGTGCACTGGAGTTTAACAGTCTGAATTGGAACTGTTCTCTCTCACACTGCGTTTGCTTCCTAGGCACGATCACTACCAGTAAGGTGATCTAAGATGTAGCTTTTCTGTGCAAGTCCTTACAGTGCTTTTGAATCTGAAAAACTTCTCGTGTCAAGATGACGCTTTATTATTCATCGTTCTTTCTCTAGGTAACTGAGTCATACCTGCTCGCTTCAGTAACAAACCCATATATTTTGCTACCATTAACCATGGCGAGTAAGCTCAGTAAGGCAAAATTAAGTTTGGGGGCTATTTTGCTTTGTTTTTCTTAATAAACAAGTTGCAGTCCGATATCTTAAAAGAAAAAAATGAGAAACACATTTCTGCGTGAAATGTTTTCATGTCATATTTGGGGTTTGGGGGGAGCTTTGGGGGCATTTCTGCTCCTTAGAAAACTTGATCTCCATAATAAATATATTTAGCAGATACAGGAGAAAAAAAATGTAAGCAGTCAGTCAGATGACAAAGATTTTACTTTCTGACCTTAGGATCATTTGCTCAGGTTTGGAAGGCTTCCCTGATGGGTGCAGGTGCCTGTCACACAAGAGGAAAAATGGTGAACAATCCTTCCTCCTTCCCAGTTAAATAGGAGAAAGCCATTTCCTGGGGTGTGTTTCTTTTCTGATTCATGTATGTTAGAAAATAAGAGTAGCACAGGCACGATGGTCAGATAGCTGTGTGAGAAGAGGTATTTTTTCTAATTAAAACTGAATGCAGTTAGGTTGATTGTGATTGTAAATTAAGAACAAGTTCCGGTGTCAGAATAATTGATTTAAATTCTTACATATAATGTATGAATGAACAAAAAAATAAAGAAATAAGTAACAAATGAAAAGACATATCCAGTGGCTGCAGGCAGGCAGCAGAATTTGTCCAAGCTTCAGTTTTCACATCTGCATAAGTGAACCTCCTTACAACGTTGCTGTTACATGTTTGGAGAAGGGGAGGCTTCTGAAATTTAATCAGCATTGAACTTGACCCAGCTGCCAGTTGCTTCCACAATCTCCCATCCTTCTGTGGGAAAAGCACGGGAAATTATGAGGTCCTTAGTAATTCTGCTTCTCTGTGCAACAGTTCCCTCCCATCCTTCAGAAAGCCTCTTTTAAAAGTTTTTACACAATCCCCAGAAAACATTCAAGCCTTTCAGGTTGTTCCAGAATCAGTTTTAAACCTCTGCAGCCTCTCAAACATCTTCCAGGCTTTCCTGGATACCAGCCCACCAGCTTGTCCTTATGGAGTCTCCTGTCTGCTTCCAAGGCCAATCAATTTGGCTACTCAGACTTAAATCCATTCTCTTCATTTTCCCTCGTATCCCGTCTCTGGCACCAAGCAAAGGGAGAGCAGAACTGTCTTCTCCACAAGAAAGAATTGTATCACCCTGTCCTTTGGTTCTCTCCCTAGTTCTTCAGGGATTTTTTGGCTGAATGTCTCTTTCAGACATGATTACACTTTTTGTTGATGTTAATCAGTTCCCGGCACACATGCTCGCAGCTTTTGCCTCTGTAAGGTAAGAATATAAATATTTGCCTTACCAGAGTACTTCAAGGCTGGATTAATTATAATGTATCACACCAGTAAATACACTTTAAGGAGCATCATAGATTACACTCTTTGCACAGTTCTGAAAAATATTTTACAACCATTTAAAAGCCTGCTGTCAAAGGAGAGTTTCTGATAAATATTTGATTTTCGCCCTGTAGCTTTCTGTCACTGTAATATTATAAAAGTTGAAGAGAAAAGGTGATGGTAACAAGGAGAAGAAGAAACTTTACAAAGGTTGTGCTACACCTAAGAGTGTTTGAAAAAGAAAAACAACCTAAGGCACTTGGAAACAGTTCAGGGGTTTCTAATTAGATATGACACGATACCTGACGTGATGTGATATGATATATAGGCAAGATTATTCACCTTTTAAGTTCAACCTTCTTTATTCAAACCAAACCATGCCTCACTGACTTGCTACACGTCCTGGAATTTAGTTCTCTGCTACTGCCAG
>NW_008583464.1:0-25288 GCF_000691845.1 Merops nubicus | reverse complement strand
GTAGGGAAATTTGTTACACTTGGGTTTACAATCTGATAGGAGAACAAGGTGCTTTCAGTAAAGCAGATGTTCTTTGTACAGCTGCAGCATCCTGGGTTCAGCCCCTCTTTGTGGTGGCCAGCCTTGCTGGACCCAGCTCCTGCAGGCGCTGCCAGCGTTCCAGTAGCTGGGAGGAACTTGCTATCTTTGTGCTAAAGGAACAAATTAAACATTCTGCTGCTCAGGCTGTTGTTTGGGATTTTTCAGATACTCTCTGTGGATCTAGTAGCTTTTGCTGTGCAGTGAAGTGGGCTGTGTTCAAGAGAATCTCAGCTGGACTGACTGGCTTAGGCACAACTCACGCTCTCCACATGGTTTTCCTTACAGCCCCTGAACTGAAGCTGCTTGCTTCTGGCCAGTTAGGAAAGGAGAGAACAAACTGGCAGTTGCTGCTTTGTATCCATACATATACCTCTAGAAAACTGGGATTTAAGAGATTTTAATAAGTTACCTAGTCCATCCTACTTTAGGAAATGGTAACAAAAGTATTATAAAAGTATGGAGGAATAACTTGTTCATAAACCTTCAAGAGATTTCCATGTTTTCCCCAGACAGTCTTAACTATAATTTCAGTTATATAGCCTCTAAATTGTCTAACTTCCATCTTTCTTACTGCAGTTTAAGACTATGTTCTCTTGGCAATTCCTAAGTGAAGAACTTTGCTACAAGGTGATAAATCTCCTGTACTTCTGAAGTCTATTACTATGTCTCTGCTCTTCCCTTCTGTAGCCTAAGTAAAACCAGTTCTTTCCATCTGTCCACATAGATCTTGGTTTATGTACCTCTGATGACTCTTAATGTTCTCCTCTGGACTTTTTCTATTTGGGCTTATTTGTCATGAAAAGTGACGCACAGAACAGGACACAATGTTCCAAGTTTGACCAGTACTGCCTTGATATTTTGTTCTAAATCCCTAAATTTCTAAAATATTTTCACTGTTGAGTAATTGGAAGGCAGTACATGAACTCCTTTACTGGCATGACTTCACCTCAGCAGAAAATCTGGCCAAAGCATCTGTGTATGAGAGTGCATGACTCTCTTTCCACCACGGATGGGTAGGAAGTCTCACAAGAACAACAGACCTTGTTCTATTTTTACCCGTTAAGCTGTGAGCTGCAAATTAAACCAAGATGATTATCTTATACAGGGTTTGTTCCTGTTAGAACACCCACGTTCTGGTGCAGTGCAGGTCAAAGTGCACTCAAGCCACCCCAAACCATAAAAAGATAACAGCCAAGTTCGAGATATGTCCCTACTCTGCTCTGAATGTTTGGATATGAAGCAGCTGCATTTCCTTTTCCTCTAACAGACTTGAAAAAAAAACCTTTGTCAGCTGTTTCATTGCCTCACTCAGAGCAGGATGTCTTATATTTTACTTAACCAATCACTTTTATACATCCCAATAAGATGATGCTTTTTTTCATATCAAGTCATTGCTTACTCATCTTCAAGTTGGGTTATCAGTAAGCCCCAGATCTTTTTTTTTTTCCTGTGAGAAAATAAGTTTGTGTACTTGATTATTCTTCCCTGAAAGCACTACTCTGCAGCTGTAGTGAGTTGCCTTCTGTTTAGTTCAGGCTATTCCTCTACATCAAGTTCATTCTGAATTTCAGCTCTCCTCTCCAAAAGGCAACAGAGCAGTTCTACTGGCACAGATTCAGTCTGCACACGTAAAGAAATGTACTGTCTCTAAATTTCACCTTGGAAAAACTTTGTAACCCATTTGAAAATGATCACTATAATTGTGATTAATCCAATTGCTTTTACTTATTCCTTGCAGCTGCATTTTAAGAATGAAAAAGCCTGTAGCTTAAATATATTTATTCAAAATTATTAACCTTAGAATTTTAAACTGAATTTGCTAAATATATTTTCAGGATTAGTTAAGGAAATCATATGAGTATTTCATGATTTCTTTTTCAGCCTTGGACTTTGGGAGTCTTGAGTATTTGTTTTGTTTTGTTTGAAAGGTGTTTCTGCTCTCCCTTCTTTGTGTTTCTGGTTCATCAAACAAAGTAATTACCTCAGGTTTTGTCATTACAATGTCAAATGAACCATGCTGTTCTCAATGAATCCTGCCATGCTAGAATATTACTGGATATCATCTGCATGTATTAAATCAAGGTACGAACAGGTTGATAGTTCGATCTTAATTTGTTCCTGTATTTCTCTGAAGAAATGAGGGGAACAATTATCAAAATAAACGGACAGAACATTCTCTGTAGCCACGTTGTTGTGCTGATGTTGGCAGAGCAAGGCTGGTACAAGCCAGGAAACTAGACCATCTGGTTTGAATCTCAGTTGTGGACTTCCAGTAGTGAGCAAGGAAGGATTTGTCTTTTACAAGCTGTAATTTCCCCATCATTGAGACTGAGCCTTGTGGCTTGTAGACCTTCAAGATAAAGTTGCTTGAGTATAATTCTTCACAAAAAAAATAGTTTGTGTTGCAGATCAGGGTGATCATAAATCATCTGCAGGGCCAGAAAACTAATATACAGGTACAGCTTCTCTATTCAACGATACAAGTACACTTGTACTCTTTAATATTCTCATTACTTTGATTCTATGCTGAGGAAAGACCAATCTCATGAATTAATGGATGTTGACATAGGGAGGCATTTGCTTAAAAGACCGTTTGAAGCTTTCAGGTCTTTTGAAGTAGACACAGTGTTTAACAGCAAGGACATTTTCTACAAAATTACTGTTGGTTTTAAAGATTGGAGGTGACCAATCAGACATGCTCCATATATTTCCTCTATAGCTAATACCTGCTTTTATTATAACATGACCTTTATTTTCTTTTGAATCATATCCAGCAAAATGGAGTTGTCACTTATTATCAGCAAATTGGATTATGGTTTCAGGAGTAAACCATCCACGTTCTTAATTGTGCATAAGAGTTTCTTCTCTTCCACTCCAAAAACGATGGAATATGATGAAAAAGGTAGAAGAAAATAATGCCTTGCTAGATTGAAACCATTAAGATTATATCACAAAAAAAAGAGAAATTTTAACTTTTTTAATTTCAGCTAGCATTGCTGGAGAGGGCAAGATCTGTTGCTCAGCCAGGGATTCCTGGATTCTGTGTATCAGCAGGTTTTGGGGTTTTTTTTCTTTAACCTTAATAAAATATCCTTCTGAATTGTTCAGATTCTATGCACAGTACTGTAATTTACTAAAAATAACCATTACTCAATTTTCAGAAGAGTGCTGAAGATTTTCAAACTTCAGTGTTCAAAATAATGAGTGCTAAAGAAGTACCCAGCCTTTTAAAAGGGCTTCCTAAAATAAGAACTTCCATGCTTAAAAATACATCATTCCTAAAAGGAAACACTATCATTTCCCTGCAATGACGATAGAACAGTCTGTAGAATAGTTGTATGTTGGCCTTCTTAATGTATTGCCTGACCTAATTTTTGTAAAGTGAAACTACTGTATTGGGGATCATCCAAAGGAAAATTATGGCAGAAGAGTTCTAGTTTTAAAATGATTTATACCAAGCGATCGTGTACATAATTTGAAGTAGTTTTTAAAAGAACTGTCCCATGTCCAATTTAAAAGGGAAAATAATGGAATGCTGAATGCCAAGTAACGTTTTGGTATCTAGAAAAATATTAGCAAGGGAGACATAAAAGTTTTCATTTCCTCTACTACCATTCTTCTGTGGAAAATAAATTTTCTGTCTCACTTGAACTTTCAGTCTTCTGGCAACAAATGTACATGGCCATGCTGGTTGGCTTAAAAACAAAACAAAAAAAAAAGTGTACCCCCTCCCCCCCTTCTTGTCTCGCCTAATTCCCTTGGCCTGCATGTGGGAAATTTTGAATTTAAAAAATGGAACAAGTGTGGTCTGAATCTGCTCTGTTTTGTAGCAGTTGATAAGTTGTGTCAAAACAGTCCTGCGTACTTGGAATTAAATTCTGCACATTTTTGAAGGAAACACTTGCAAATATTACCACGCTGCAAAAGTGTCTGGAACAGTTGGTGCTGGTACAACACTGGCCAGGCAGGAATGGAATTAAAATAGTTCCCCTCTGCCATCTGCTCCAGGCTTATCAGCTGCTGATGGCCTACAGGAACTGTGTCTGCCTATAGTAGGCTGATCTGAACTGAAAATTATTTCCTGCATAAACAGTTTTCAAAGAAATTTTTCCTTTTTAATTACTGTGCTTTAATTGCAGTCAGTTTGTGACTTGCCTCAAGACCTCCAGTGCATCAAAATCTGCTGCCCTTCACCATGGGTAACTTCATATCAATTGCATTGACATGAATGGAAATACACCAGGTTTACAGTGGTCCAGTGCAGACTAGTTAGTGACTTCGTATTGGAAAGTCTTCAAATTCTGAGTCTAAATGAACTAGACATAAATTTAATTTCACATCCTTTAAAAGTACACTAAAATATTTTATGCAAATAGCCCAAACACTGTGGACTTCATAAAATAAATTTCAGTAGTTTCTTTTAGGAAACGTTAGCAAAGGAAAGACATCACATGGAAATGAACTCTAGAAAAAGTTTACTGTAAATATAAATCACTAGACACAAGGACTTCTTTACTGCGGTTCAAGAGTGTAGGGTTTTTTTAATTTATAGGTTTTATTTTATTATTTTTGTCAAAGACAACTAGTCCTTTGAATAGCCAGTCTTCATCCAGTCATATTGGAAAGGGTGCTTCATGTTTTCCTCTACATTCCCATTGTATTGACTAAGTGATGGTCAGTCAGTGTTGGGGCCATGCTCAGCCCATGCCACCTCCTGTTGTGGCAATGTCCTTTCCATGTCTGTGGAAAGAAGAGAAAAATACCTGATATACAACCAAATAGGAGACCTTTACCTTTTCAACAGTCATCTACACTCCCTCTTAGGTGATTTACTAATTTTCTTAATGACTGTACACTTCCTAGTATGTCATGTACATTTCGGAAGCATCTTTTTTTGCTTCCATGAGTGTATTTTTAGATTAATGTGTCTTTGTTCTGTTAGCTAGATGAACCTAAATTTAAGAGCCAGTGAAATTGTTATTTACAAGATTTTATTTCATGCAAAACTGCACACACATGGTTTTGCCATGGTCAGTGAAAAAGATGACTTATTAAAATAGAAGTAATTTGTTAAAGATAAAATGTCATTCCCTTAAAGTTATAATTTTATATACTGTTTAGAAATAACAGTGTGGATTTTCTTAAATTATTTGTTTAGCTAAACAGATCTAAGTAAACCCTGACAGTCCATTTAAGTAAATGGTAGGCACCTGAAGACAGGTAATACAAAAAATTAAAAAAAAATTTTAAAAATTAAATTAAATTTAAAAAGTAATAATAAAATAAAATTTAAAAAAAAAAAAAAACAAACAAACCTGAATGCAGCTTCACTGTATGTCCTCTCCTACTTTCTGTCCCATGTTGGGACTGAGGATCCTGGTGAAAAAACTGAGTGTTCTGAGTTGGTGTGGTACAACCGGAGATTGGCATGCCAGAAAAGACAACAGGGTGAGAACAGATTGCTTCCCTTCACTGGAACCGTTGATTGAACCTTTAAGGAAAAAAAAAAAGTCGACAGGCTGTGTGTGTTTGTTGATACCACTTGCTTCTAAATTTCCACCTCATCCATTCATTAGTTTAGAAAGTGAGGAAAGAAAGAAAGAAAGAAAGAAACTGTAGGTGGATGATAGTGCAAAAGCCAGTGAAGCAAGCTCCTGCAGTTGAGCCAAGAGCAAAATGTTTTCAGAAGGAGGGAGAATGTGCTGCTGTCCTCATGCTTGTGCAGGGCGAAAGAGCTCCAGCAGCAGCAGTCTGCTGGGTGGTGATGGGGTAAATAACAAAAGGTCAGAAATAGGAAAGATGAGCCTGACTTCCCCCTCTTTCCGTCCTTCGTTGTAACCTACCCTCCCAACATGAACTTGCGCTGGGAAGTTTTGAAAGCCATTTTCAGAGGGATAAAGGACCAGGAATCCAGTATCTATAATTGTCATTACAGACATTTGAGGAAGTCACTGAACCATAGAAACTGCAGCTACTTTGGTCTGAAAGCTTTGGCCCTCCATAGCTGCTTCTGTCCAAGTATTTCACAGAGCTTTAGAGACATTAATGAGGTTGGCTTCACAGCGCTCTGCGAGAGGAGGACGACTGGATTAGTATTCTGGGTTGATGAAATGAAGAGATGTGATGGGCAAATTCATTTCAGCTTAGCCACGGGGCTTAAGATACTTCTGCCTTGATGAAATCTGTCCCCTCTCTGAAGTCAGAGGTTACTGCCCAGGTGTTGGAGGGAGCAAAAGGGAATGTCATTTTGGCTTTGCCAACTCAGACCAGAGTCTGGGGTGTTGGCTGAAACTGCCATTGAAGTTTAGGTTTCTGCTGAGACCCAGGCAAATTTTCTCTGGAGTGAGTGACCTCTGAGAGATGGAAAAGAGAACAAGACCTCAAGAAGATGCCACTATTCATTAGAGTCAGAGTCCTATGGACTTTGTCCTACATCTCAAGGGAAAATTGGAACAACTAGAGAGATTCCACCTTTCCTGAATCCATAATGAGACCACTCATTATAATTCTTTTTGCTTGTTTCTTTTACCAAAAATAAACTCTCTGCAGGTAATAAAAGGCTATCAAATGCATTTTAAACAAGCAACTGAAAACATGGCCATAATTGGGAAGAATTCTGAAATAGGAGTTATTGAGTCAGGAGAAGTGGAATTTTGCAAGCATATTCCCGAGGGAGTGAGTGGGAGAAACCATCCTTTCTGGTGAGAGCAGGAGATAGTGTAGGTTCATTTGGAGGTTTTATTAAAAGGTATAGTATGCTTCCCATGATTCCACTTGTTCAGCAAGCTAATTTAAATCTTTTTTTGTCTATAAACTAATTAAGAGTTTTTTAGTAGTTGTGCTCTTGAAATTTTTAACATTGTGAGATTGTTGTTTTGTTTCATTTTTCCTGTCTCAGTAACACACCTTGGAAATTGCAGATTCATGGAGAGAATGAGAATTGTCTTTTTTTTCTATCACAAGAGAAGATAACAAAAAAAAAAATTTTCTACTAGAAAAGCAAAGGGAAAACAGGTTGAGGAGCAAAATACAGTGTGTTCTATTTTATTTGCTCCAGGATTCTATTTCTTAACCACCAGACTATCTGTGTCTATATTACAGGTTTTGTAGATGTCTGAACTGAACAATCCTCAACTGAACTCCTGCTTTGCCATTTCTCTTTATGTCCTTCTGTTGTAGTAGATCTAGAGGTGTTTTTCTTATTTTTCTTCTTCTGATTTGAAAATTGAACTTGGGCAAAGCAGTGACATTCATGCAGAAGAAAACTATGTAAGCCAGAGAAGGCATCAAAATGAGAACTTCTCGTAGGTGAATTTGTGGAGCTCATATTAGTTTGGTCCCAGTGACCCCAGTAAGGAAGCCCAGTGACCCAGCGAGGCTTTTATTCCAGCACACAAAATACTTGCGTGTAGCTCATGCAATGGATACTTAATGCTCAGAAGGGATAGTGATAGATTTTCCCAGAGCAAATGAAATAAAAAGGAAGGTTGTTCGTAAGCAAGTGCTCTAAGTCGTAGTGAAGCTAATGTCTTAATTTTGAGTCAGCTCAGAAACAGTTGAAACAGCCAATTGAGATCTTGTGCAGGGAATGCAGGTAGTCTCAGAAGGAGAGTGGGTATTTCCTTGTCAAACCAATCATACTAGCTTAGCTTCTAGAATTGCAATGGACTGTAACTTCAAGGGTGGCATTTTTTCCTTCATCCCACAGGAATGAGAATGAAGACAAATGCGGAAAAAAAGTGGAGGGTGTGGGGGAAGACACTTTTTCTGAACTCTAAAGTTAGGGGGATTCTGGCAAGTGTAGTTAATGCTGGGCTATTTAGCTATGTTGGAGTGACATATGTCGATGGGCTGTATAAGATCATGGAATCATAGATTGGTTTGGTTGGGAAGGGACCTTTCAAGGTCATCTAGTCCAACCCCCCTGCAGGGAGCAGGGACATCTGCAGCTAGAGCAGGTTGGTCAGAGCCCCCAGTCAACCTCAATGCTTTATATTAGGTATTTATTCTTCCATAAGACTACAAAACCTTGTGTACTTCATGAAACTGCAGTTGTTAGCCTGGAATGGCCTCAGAACAGCCTGTGTGTCACTGTCACCTATAATTCCAGATAGACAGTAAGTTACATAGACATACACAACCATGTTTTTATTTTTCTGGTGGAAATCATGATCTATATTAATCCGCATGGGAAGAGATTTTCTTCCCTTATTAAGGGAATTAATTAAGCTTTGCTGCTTCTAATATATCAGAATACATTTGTCTCTATGCCGCCTTGATGTTAACATTAAGGGGAAATCTATTGTTCTTTGAGTTGACTTGTAGCACTGGCAACACACAGAATTAGTGTTGTCGAGCTTTTTATTGTTTTGGTTGTTTTTTTGACAGATGGGAGTAATGAATTCCTCATAGCATATGAGTTAGAATTGTAAAGAGCTGAGTGAGAATCAGTTGATGGGTCAGAGAAACACAGTTCATCAAAGACCCATTATTCATAAAATATTTACATACTGTTATGAAAATAAAAGTGAAAGGGAGCAGATGTGACATACTGGAGAACTGAAGAGCCAGTTGAAAACTTTATTTCACATCCCACAAATGAACTGAACTTAGATATTTGAAGAGAAAGTGTGTCCAGCCATGGCCTTTCTGCAGCTGTCCCAGAGTGTATGCCATTTCCAAATACAATAATCCAGTGCTTTGCTCTTCTATTGTTCCTAGGCTGATGCATCATTTCCAAGCTATGCTCATTGTGACCAAGTGCAGAAAACTAGTTTTACCACAAGATTTTTTGTCTACATAATAATTCAATCTGCAAAGGAAAAAGGGACAGGAGAGGCAGAAATAAACCCTTAACTTTCAGGCAATAAAAAATAAAAGCCTGAGAAGTAATTACATTGTCTGCTCATGGTGTCCTATACACTCTTAATACATATCGCCATGTCTAGATTAAAATTTCATATTAGATAAGTAGCTATTTGTTTTTAAAATACTGCGCTTAGGTTACAATACCTACTACTGGCTTAATGTCCTTGGGTGGTGTTAATAACTGGATCAAGCCCTAACGAAATCACTAAGTTCCACTCTGATTCTGATGTGGTTTCCATGGACTTTTTATCTTTCCCTGTGTCGGTACAGGCGCACGGAGCAGCATGGAGTCCCCAGGCAGGTGCAAAGAAGGAACTTTATTTACAAAAAACCCGGCCTTTTTATGTCATTAGTCGACCATTAGTTTACATACTTTTTAGGCACAACAAACTCATTTTAACCAAACACCAAACACCACGGTGCAAACACACAGCATGCCTTGCCTCCTCTGTTCTAGCTGAGTCACCCTCCCAGAGCCCTTCTCTGCTTAGCCCAAGTTACAGGCCGGAGCCATGATTTTACCAGGCCTTCCCTTACAGAGCTGTACCTATCGGCTACATTTCCCTTCTTTCGTTCATCTTGTTTCTTCCTAACATGGTACAGCAGTCACCATTCTTAGCAGGAGAGATTGATGCAGTTTCCCCAAATGACCCTATTGGCTACACAGTCTGTATCAGAAAGAGAAAAACTTTATTTTCTCAAGTCAGGGCCAAAAAGTGTTTAGCTCAGACTCTTAGCTCACCAAGGAATGTGAGCTCCAGCTTTACAGATCTTTTGCTGCTATCCTTTTTTTTGTTGCTGCTGCCTCCTTAGCCACCTCTCTTGCATTCTGATTTTGAACACACATACATGAGCCTGGTTTTGAAAACCAGAGGCTCTATTTTAACACAAATAAAAGCTAAGAAGTCGGTCCTGCAATTTATAGAGTACTGCTCATGAAAAGCTGGGCATGAAATAATGAACTGTTGAGAAATTTCACAGTCATGCAGCCAGATTACCAAAATTCAAAACATATTATGTGCTGAACATGGGACAGGTCAGCTGGGACAGTTAGAGAAGAACTGGTGCATTTTAAACTGCAGCATGGTTTAAGTTGTGTGGGCCCATGTGCTGAACAAGTTGAAAATGTGTTTTATAGTTTGCACCCATTCCTGTGAGAGAGAAACGTGCTTAATTGATCCTTGATAAGCCCATTGCTCTCAGACAGTAATTGCAAAGTTGGCAATGACCTACTAAGCTCAAGCTGTACATAGTAAGGAAATGCTGGACAGGAAGCTTCAGGTTTAGTTAACACAGATGAATAAAAGTATATAGAGAAAATTGCCAAGGCACAAACTTGATCTGTTTGTAACTGCAAATCAGTTGGCATCACGCATCCAACTATGTTCTTGCTTTTCTCACCCTGCGCTATGCGAAGCTGCCTTTTTAAGAGCTCTCTTTTTTCCCATCTCTGGGGGACTAAGCCTAAACAGGGACTTTTCTTACATCCATGGAGCCTCAGACTGAGACTAGGAGGACCAGTTATGCCTTTAGTGCTGGGTTCCTTCTGTGAGATCCTTAATGTTTTTGTCTCTCAGAGTGTCTATATGTAAAATCAGGATGTGGATTTGTGTGTCTTATGGGGCACTTTGAGACTGAGAAGGAAAAGCTGTGTAAATGACTTATATATTGTTATTACTAATAGGAAAATATAGAATTTTGTTACTGAGTTAGCTGACAGGCTCCCTGAAGGGTTTACAGCTTCTTCTGGGCTGCTTCCCTCCAATGTGACCCATTAGAGCTACACTAAGAAGCCAGATTTGTTTAGTGAATGGAAAAGTCTCATATGAATGAAACTGAACAGATGTGGTATTCACATATTCATCAGTTTTATTAACATCTTCACGTTCTCCCAACTGAAGATAGCTCTGTGGTATTGTCACCACTCATCAGCTCTATGTGGTATTGTACAGTTGTAATGCAGACAATGCTATACCGTGTCAGCAAGTTACTATGTGTGCCTTCAGTTGTGCTGATTTTCTCCTCCTTTAACTCTCTTGGCTCCTGAAAAGGAAAGAAATAACTTTGTCTTCTCATTCATACAAAGCATACCTAGTTCTGCTTTCTTCTATTTCCCTCTTTTCCCTTAACAATCCCTACAATTCCCATAGTCCTCTGTTTTGCCAATGACTAGGCCTAACACAAATGACACAGCCAGCAGAAAGAGAAACCAGTAAGTGGACTGTATTGAATATATAAAAGTCATTCCATGAACAACTGGTGGGGGTACAAACAAGTCAATTAGTTCACATGCAATCAACATTACCCCCAACAATCTCATCAATGACACCGCCCAACCGACAATAGTCGAAACAAAGAACCCAGGCTTCCCATAGATGGAATGGGAAAGAGCCAGGTCAAGAAGTTCAACATGGAGGATAACTGTGGCCACATGGCAGCTCTCATCCTCCTAGCCTGCATTTACAAAGGTCCAAGCTGACCGGGGCCCAGCTCCAGGGAGAGTCAGGAGGTCCTTCCTTAACCAGGAAGCTCTGTAACATGCATCCACTCCACAGACAGACACTCCTCCCTTCCTGCAAGTGGTCCCAGCTTTTATCCCCAAGCAGACCCCTGACCTTTGTCAACTCCATGCGGGACCCCTGGGGCTCATTTCCCTTCTGGCTCTCCCTGCAGGGCCGGCCGCACCCTGGGGGGAAGCTATAAGGCAAACTCACCACCTCTGTATGAAGGGCTGTGGGAATCACCCATATGTCAACTTTAATTTGGGGCTCAGGGTTCACACCCCAGCATTTCATCCTCTCCCCATGCAGAGATGCACGTTGAAAATAACAGCAGACTCTAAATGATGATACTTCATTTGTTTGGTATTGCAGAATTTTGTTAATTTTGACATTATTTCCATGATTATTAACCACTGAAGTCCTTAATTTCACAGCCTTGAAAGGACATGAATGATTTGGAGCCACAAGTTATTTGCCACTGATCGAGAAATGTTCCACGTAGTTCATTGTGCTTGAAAAGGAGTGATGGGTTCTGGTATTACTGTCATCTTCTTTCAGCATATACTTGGCTCCCACGAGAAACCTTGAGGTTGAAGATAAAATGTGTAGGAGTTACTTTTTTCTGGTGGTGATAATTTTGGGCTGGATCCTCTGAGAAAACCGAGTATGCCCTTTTAACTTCCCTTTTGCAAAATTTCAATAAATAAATAGATGGGGAGGGCTACATTATCCATGTATTTACTTACTCAATATACAGTTCTGCTGGGGCAAGAGGATTATAAGTCAAAACAGAGAATAATTTACTGATCTCCATTGTCCAAATAAGTATTTTAGACAGTGTACATATTTTCTTCCAATAAAAGAGCTAGCAAGCTATGCTAAGGACCTAGATGTCCTATTAGACCTCCTCATGAACACACAGGTATAGGTAAGTTTGTACCCACCTTAACAAAGTCATTGCCGTGGCTGGAGTACAAGGCTTACAGAAGAATCTTGAAGGACCAGATGTTTTTATAAAGGAAACTTAATAATGCAGATTGAGAATCAGTGGTCTTTTTTTTAGCTGCTGTAACTTCTGTTGATTTAATGGAGTTTCAGGGACGTGTTTTTGAGAATCCCATTAAGCATCTATTTTTGTCTTTGGCTGTAAAAACTATTTATAGACTGGTTGCTAAAATTCTTGTGATGTTGCAGACTGGAAGTGCACTTAAGCATCAGCTCAAGAAGAGGCAGTTGTTTAAACCCATCCCATTCAAGAAAGTTCTTCTGTCTCCAAGGGATTTAGGCAGTTGTGGAAGGTCTGTCCATACAAAGGGATCTTCTTCAGTCAGAGCTCTATAGCCATTTAAAGAAACAAAGGGTTAAATGCTAAATGTGTTTCCCTTTCTCCTTAACAACAACTGTTTCTCAAAGGCTTACTACTTCTACCTTTCATTTTTAATTTTTCAATTATTTTCTTTCTCAGGGCTCCAAAAGAAACCTTTGAAAAAGTAAAGGGCTTGCATTCTAAAAGATCACAATGTAAATTACTTCAATTTTTCTTAACTGTTTTTAATTTACAATATTATGTTGATTTTGTCTTTCAACTGTTGAAGTTAAGAATGGAAATTCATGGGCTATGACAATGCATGCAATCAATTAATAACACAACACCATAATTTATGCTCATTCTTTCTGTATAATAGACATGGGTGGGATGTCGTCAACTCAAGAATAAAACCAGCATACAGCTGAGTGGGAGAAATATGAATATATGAGCATCTTATGGTTTGACTGTAGAAAAAAAATGGGTTAATATCAAGTGTCTATCTGGTAGTGATCCATCTGAGTCTCTCAGAATGTCAAAAGTGCAGCTAGGTCCAAAGTACCAATATGCGAGATCTGAACAAGGATCCTGTGAAGTCAGTGAACATTTCACCCTTAGTTTTGCTGTCTGAATCAGGTTGATAATACCATCCACTTCTGCCAAGTTACTTTTTGCTTTCAAGTTCTTTCATTGTGCAGTTTAGAATATTATACATACAGAATGGTATACCTCCTACCTCAGCATGAGTGGTCTACATTTTCAAGAGGGTATCTGTCCTTAAATCACTTATCCAAGGCTATGTGATGCTAATATCACTCCATTAAACAAATATTTTCAGGTAGGGGAGAAAAAAAAAAGCACGGAAGGCAGACATACAGCATTGATGGCATTGATACATAGGTTCCATGGATGTACTAGGATTTGATTGGTTAATATATTGAATGTGTACTGCCAGAACTCTATGTGTGTCCAGCTTACACCTTACTGCTTACCCTTATCCAACTCACTCCATTATGAGAGTCATTCTTGTGGTATTTTGTCTGGGATCAAACCCACCTCCTAGCATCTTAAATAAGGTATAGTGTCATTAATCTATAACATTCTGTAACAAAGATATTATGTATGCTTTGGTTTTAGACATAATTGCTATACATAAGAGATGTGGTTTCTAGGTTTTTGCCGGACTAACAATGATTTGGCACTTGTTTCCACTCACCTCCTATCTTACACTCCATTTTCCTGCCAGGTCTGCTGCACTGCAGCCTCAGTTTCTGTTAGGCTTTTGGACACTCCTTCAGTGCAAGCAGTGAAGCAAGATGTGACTGAGGAGCAGTATAAATGAGAAATTACCCATCGTTAGGAGAGGATTAGAGAGTGCAGCAGTGACATCTAAGATAGCCCTACTTGTTTTGCTAAGCTGGATTTAGGAAGGAAATAAAGAAGCATTTGTTCAAATCACTTCATTATTCATTCTTGTGGAGGCCTAGAAACAGATGTGCCTTTAACTTCCATCCCTTATTAATTCCAGTTTGTTCTCTTCTGTGCTTGAGGAGACAGAAGGCAAAAGAAGAGTGTAGTAAGATGGGGGGAGGAGTTTTCATAGTGCCCCATGCCCAGGCATCTTGCAACCATCAAAGTGTAGGTTACCATTAATCACCAAAATGGAGAGATTTCTGATTTCTCTGCACTTGGGCTCTGCAGAGCAGCCTTATGTTTTTCCTGCCTTTGCCTAATTGGGAGAGAGAGTGCAAAGGTAGTAACTTGAATCCATTTGGTACAGAAGCAGAAACCAGCCCTGTGAAGTCCCAAGCTCCTGGTGTTAGCTGCCTCAACACGATCGGAGGCGACTGTGGGAGCTAAAGCTCAGGGGAGTTTTGGGATTTGCTCCTGGTACAGGGGATGGGTTGCAGTTAGCTGGGCACAGCACCTGCTGAAGTCGTTTTGTCGTTTTTGGGTTCCACCATGTGGAGCTTTTAAGAGAGAAAGAAACTGATGTTCACAATGTTTAAAGATATGTGGGAAAAGAGATCATTTATCTTCATACTTTTATTACTTTACAGAAATTTGAAAATACCTAAAGTAAGAAAAGCATTGTGCTTTGAACACAGACATTTTACTTTCCTTCTTATGCCATGTTATACAGTATGTAATCTCTCTCATGCTAGTTAAAAATTGTCACCTAAATGACAGACAGTCTTGAAACACTGCTCCCCACTCCCTCCATCCCTTGCGACGAAAGCACGCCTACACCTACAGCCACTCAGGTAGCAGCAGCAAAAGCATTTCATTTCCATGTCGAGTCTCCCCTGTGAATAAACAAAGATGTTTCTTCTCCCGGTGTTGTCAGTCAGGAACCTTTCATCTGGGACCCAGGTTGATAAATTAACACTTAATTTTCTTACTACATTATATTCTTTGGGAACTGCACACAGTGCCTTCAGCACCAACCATTTTCTCAAGCAAAAATGGACTTGCATGTTGTGGTCAGTTCTGGAAAGTGGATTTTAATACAATATTTCTCAAGTGAATCAGGAAGTAGAAAAGAAAATCCAGTAGTACTAACACCAGTGTGAATTTACTGAGGAAGTAGGGTCTAGTTCAGTAGCCAGCAATACAAGACAGAATTCATAAGTAACTGCTGGCGATTGTTGTAAATAAATAGATGCTTGTAAGTGCTATGTTTTTACAAATCCAGTTACAAACCAGTTTTAGCATCGGTGTGAGGCTCCTTTATATCCTGCCAGTGTTTATTAGCAGAAGACTAAAAAGCCTGTTTTGAGTATTAGCTGTGTTTTACGAAAGCCACAGCATCAACCGTGCTTAAAGGAGTGAGAAACACAGAAGACTAAGAACTAATGTGAAAGTGCCAAAAGGACAAAAGCATTAGAGGTCAATCACAATGCTCAGACTAAAAACTCTGCAGAACCAGAAGAAATCATGTCTCTTGTATCCCAGCCCTCTCTTTCTGGTCAAGGTTATTCCTTCTGCTAATGATTCAGTGTCACTGCTGTTGCCAGTAAATGTCAGCCCAGAAAACTATCCATGGTGTTGAGAAGTCAAAATGCAGATTTTTTCTTCAATCCAGATAAAGCTGTTCTTCATATTGTCATGGCTGCAGCTTTTCTTGGAAAGTGCCCTCAGCTCTAGCAGAAGCTGGAGTGGCATGAGACAATTTCTGGCTTATGTCTGTCCCAGGATACCCGTAGAGACAACAATGAAGGACGTTGTCATCCTGGTGACAAGAATGCTGGTGTTAAAGATCTGAAATGGGAGGTGTCTGTGTGGGTATTGCAGTCTGTGTAGAACAGCAACAGTTTTGTCGCTGAAGTGGATTAAGTGGATTGCACACTCACTTTTTCAATTTTGAATAACAATTCATCATTTCATATTCAGCTGATGTGTCAGCAGTATCAATTACAAGGGTCTAGAAATGGGTAATTAAGCTTTAAACATACAGGTTTATCACATTGCTCTAGATAGATATTCTACAATGTTGAATTGCTGTGTGATCTGTGGGAGAAGAAGGACGAGCTAATAATTTCCTTTTGATGCAAATGTACATGTTTTACAGTAATGTTAAATGATTGACTGCATTAAGTAGAATAAATAGAATAGCAAAGTTGAGATAAAACAGAAGTGATCATCCAAGAATATTTCTTAATTAGACAGCATTCCCAGTGAATCTCTACACTAGAAAAGGGGTTTCAGGCATTATTTCAGGGACTTACTTTGATGACAGTGAGCAGAAATTATCTAAAAGGGTATTCAATTGAAACTGATGCATTTGATCCTTCTATTTAAGTAGCTAGACATTGGTTAAGGGGGCTAGAGTCTGTTCTGCCTTTCCTGTAATAGGTGCTTTGAGACAGTTGAGCTTGAGACATATCATAGAGCACAAAATTAGGAATAAATACTAAGGAGAGATTGTGGCCATTACCACTTGGTTAGCTTACTCTCAATAATAAGTTATCTCTAATTTTAAATTTCAGTCTGAAAGACTAATCTAAGGTTTCAAAAGAAATGTAATGGCCTATGATATACCTAAGCTCAATAAAGCAGTGAAACTATGACATTCTCCAATGTCATGCTCCAAAATGGTATGTTTATGTAGCTTTTCAATGCTTAATGGAAAATTATAGCTTTCACAAAATTTGGCTCTTGTGCAAAGGTATCTAAAGCATTTGAGGTGTCTCTGAAGCTCTGAATAATCCTGATTTTTGTCTATGTCATAATGTTCTTTAATTATAAGGCAATTATCTCTCTCAAATGATGTAATATAAAACTATGATATGGTAGTTGTTAACCTGTATTTAACATCTTGTCATTTTCTCCTCAGTCATCCTTGCTGTCAATTCAAGGTCATTTTACACCATTTAGACTGATATAGACTCCAAATACTGGAAATATGAATAATGGACAATATTAATTCAGAAATAGTAATAAATGGTCAAAATGGGTACTTCAATTAAAGTGTAAGGTAAGAAAACAACTGTTTGGCTGCTACCTGAAGGACTGCTATCAAGTATTTCATTTTTATGAAAGATGTCTTCTTATGAAAGGCAACCATATAATGAATATCTTTCACATCCCTTAGGTGCATTCACTGAAGAAATTCTTTTTAAAGATGAACTAATTTTCCTAACTGTCACAGAATTATGAGTTCAGTATTGAGAATTTTAGCTGAAAAATATTTCACACGTATAGAAGGGCTGGTTTTTTTTTTTTTCCTGGTTATGTAAAAATGTCTGTGTTATTACCAATTAATGTATTCTTTTAGTGAGAATGCTTCAGTGAGACTGGTTAAAATATATCCTGCCTTTAAGAATGACTGGTCCAGGGTACTAATTGTATCTGAGGTGGTATTCTTTCCAGCACAGCAGTGAGCACACAGGTTAAAGTGAAGGCCCCTTCTACCCACTCTCAATGCTCAGGAATTACATGCTGTAAGACAGAGGACAACCTTTACCAGCTGCTATGTGCCATGTCCCTGTTCTGACATGCTGGTCCTGCTTCAGCCTCATGGAGTGCCTGCAACAGGGTCTGCAGACTACCTTTTGAAGGACCCAAGAGGGCAGTTTTGCATGCCAATTTATGGCTTTTAGACTCCATTTATCTCATTTTCTTCTGTTTTACCTCTTGTAAAAGTGACTAAAAACATCATCTTCTCCTAACGGGAAGGTTTTCTTTGCCATTTGCTTGCCTTAACTTCAGAGAGGTATGCAGAGGTGGTCTGTTTGTGTGAACTTCTCCTCTTGCCAGTGGCGAGAGCTCCTCTGGAGCTGCGTTGCCAATGTGGCTCCAGTCTATTGAGCTCACAGCACTGTGTTTCTTTTCCTTGTAACGTGTTGATTATGTGCAATATCCGATGGGATCCACTATTGCTGAGAGGCCAGAATTTAGTGGCAACGTCTGGATTTGTGGTTGGCAAGCAAAGTATTTAGTCAGATTGTTTTCGTTTCATGTCACTTACATGTAGACATGAAACCGAGAGCCATGATTATGCAATCACACATTTCTTCCCCTTCTTTCCAAATGAATAACATCCAGTGATCAAGTTGGAAACACTGTGCTCTGTTTCCACAGCTGCAGCAAACTGGGAGCAAAGGAAACAATAGCTGCATATACACATGTGCATGCCAGCTGCTGCCGACTCCCACGTTCTCCTTTATCCTTTTTGTCCTCCCATTTGAGCAGCTAAATTGTCTCAGTGACAGGAAAGGTTAGTAGCAGATACGCTGCCAGCTTAATAATGTTTGGTAAAAAATCAGACTTAGTGTATGAAAATACTAATTAAAACTTAATTTGTATTTGTGGGCTGATTGAAAGTTGAGAGTTCCGCTTGAGTTTCATTATATGATTTTTATGTTTCCCTGTGCTAACCACTGCTTGCAACTGGGGAGAATAACCCCAAGGAAAGGCAGATAAAAGTTTCTGTTTCTTTTCTTTCCCAGCTTGGTTCCACAGTCAGCTATTTTCCCTTTCAAGCTAGCAGCTCTAGAGACAAGATTCTTCCCTGCTGTTCACCCAGCTCTGCCTCTCTCCTGGGGTGCAAGTATCAGCAGGAGTTGGGAAGATTAAAACAGGGTAGAGCTGGTGCGTATCCTTGAGATGCAAAATTGGTCAGAATATAAAGCCTCAAAGACCAACATTTTGGGTCTTGATTCTCCAGCTTTTGAGAAGCTGGACTTCTGAACCACCTCAGGAAATTTGCTGGAAGTCCCTCTGGTTCTTGCTATTGATAAATGTTTGAAGTTTTTAATGTAGCTCTAGCTGGCATTTCTAGGTGCCAGATGATAAAAGTACATTTGCATTATAAACAATATAGTGGTGTAAGGACATCATTCAAATGACCAAACGTCAGGGCTTGTGTGAGATCAGAATTTCCAAACGATTTTGAGGTTGAGTTAATGCATCAAAATCCAAATGGCCTGGGGTCAAACAAGGATACTTCAACTACTGTAGGTCCTTGAGAAAAGGTAGTTGGAACAAAACCAGTAACATTATCAGTCCATGAACAAATTACCTTTTTTCTTTTCTTTCTTTCCTTTCCTTTCCTTTCCTTTCCTTTCCTTTCCTTTCCTTTCCTTTCCTTTCCTTTCCTTTCCTTTCCTTTCCTTTCCTTTCCTTTCCTTTCCTTTCCTTTCCTTTCCTTTCCTTTCCTTTCCTTTCCTTTCCTTTCCTTTCCTTTCCTTTCCTTTCCTTTCCTTTCCTTTCCTTTCCTTTCCTTTCCTTTCCTTTCCTTTCCTTTCCTTTCCTTTCCTTTCCTTTCCTTTCCTTTCCTTTCCTTTCCTTTCCTTTCCTTTCCTTTCCTTTCCTTTCCTTTCCTTTCCTTTCCTTTCCTTCCCTTCCCTTCCCTTCCCTTCCCTTCCCTTCCCTTCCCTTCCCTTCCCTTCCCTTCCCTTCCCTTCCCTTCATTTTCCTTTCATGTATTGGATGGAAGAACCTTAGCTTGATTTAAAAACGGAAAAAAAAGCAGACCACTCCCAAAAAAACCTTGAAAACAGGGCAATATTCAGAATCTGTAAGTAAAATGTTTGCAGTAGCACTGCCAGAGTGATAAAACAGTAAATAATTTGAGTTAGATGTTTTATATAAACACTTGGTTTAGAAGTGGATATTTTTCTGCTCTGATATATAAGGACATGAAAATTCAAGCAATAGAGCTGAGGATGAAATGAACGTGTGTGTAGCTCTGCATGTGAGAACTTCAGGTTTGGTTTATGGGGGCTGACACAGTGGAAGTCTGCAAAGGTTTGGAGTTCACGTTTTGTCTTTAACGTTGTATTTGTCTCTCTGATCTATCGACATTCATAACCTGCCTTCCCCCCATAATCTTAAAAGTTATAAGCTAGAAGATAAAAATGGTTAAATGATAGATTCATACATTTTTTCCTGGCATTTTGGGGCCTGTTCAGATGCACTTGAGCTTCCCTGCCCATATGTCTGTTTTGTCTCCCAAGGCAATCAGGAAACCTGTGGGAATGCCTCGTGCCCAGGGCTCATCCCATCGTGCATTCAGCAGTCAGTCAGTTGAATAGCTGGGAACTAGGACTATGGGGACCAGAGGGATCCTGCCTACGTCAGAAAATGGACAGTCTTTGCCTCCTATTTCTAACAAAAGTGAAGTGGTGTTGATCAGGCACAGTATTCTACATGTTGTTGGCTGCAGTAGAGCTCATATGAACCCTCCAGCCATAACTCATATCCCAGTGAAAAACTGTCTCCATGCTCTGGTAATAAATCTCCCTTCTACATGGAGATTTTCTTCTGTAAGTCATGCGTCTACCATCCCAGAGAAATTACTTCCTAGCTATAGTATCATTTGCATGTATCAACAGAAGTAATTCATATCTAATTCAAAACACTGGGACAATATTGTAGGTATGCAGAGTATCTTGCTGAAATGCTGGGGTCTGAACCCAGAGCCCCCGAATTAAGGTTGACATATGGGTGATTCCCACAGCCCTTCATACAGAGGTGGTGAGTTTGCCTTATAGCTTCCCCCCAGGGTGCGGCCGGCCCTGCAGGGAGAGCCAGAAGGGAAATGAGCCCCAGGGGTCCCGCAGTGAGTTGACAAAGGTCAGGTGTCTGCTTGGGGATAAAAGCTGGGACCACTTGCAGGGAGTCAGGAGTGTCTGTCTGTGGAGTGCACTCCACAGAGCTTCCTGGTTCAGGGCAGACCTCCTGACTCTTCCTGGAGCTGGGCCCTGGTCTGTTTAGACCTTTGTGAACACGGGCTGATCAGGTGAGAGTCGCCATGTGGGCACCTTTGTCCTATATGTTTAATTTGCTGGTCTGGCTGTTCCCCATGCCAACTGTGGGCAACCTCGGGTCTCTGTTTGTACCACCTGTAGTGGGCCGAGTCACATCTTTTGTGGGATCGTTGGGGGTGGCATTGATTATGTACCAGCTGATTGATCTGTTTGTACCCCCGGCTGTCATTCATGTCACAATGTTTCTGATTGCAATACAGTCTGTGTATTGGTTTCTCTTTCTGCTGGCTGTGTCATTCTTGTTGGGCCTGGTTATTGGCAGAACACTTGCGCACAATCTTACACAGGTAGAATAGGCAGCACAAGCCAAAACATCCTTTCTACCCCTAATTTAAATTGTTCAGCAAATGGGTACATTTTGTGATGGGTCATATTCATAGAATCATAGAATGTCTGGGCTGGAAGGGACCTCCAAAGGTCATCTAGTCCAACCCCCCACCATAAGCAGGGACATCTCCAACTAGATCAAGCTACTCAGAGCTTCATCCAGCCTGATCTTGAATGTCCCCAGGGATGGGGCCTCCACCACCTGTTTGGGCAACCTATTCCAGTGGTCTGTCACCCTCATACTGAAGAACTTTTTCCTAATGTCTAACCTAAATCTCCCCTTTTCTAGCTTAAAACCATTACCCCTCATCCTGTCACTACAAACCCTTGTGAATAGTCCCTCCCCTGCTTTCCTGTAGGCCCCTTCAGGTACTGGAAGGTCGCTATAAGGTCCCCCCAGAGCCTTCTCTTCTCCAGCCCCAACTCCCTCAGCCTGTCCTCACAGCAGAGCTGCTCCAGCCCTCTGATCATTTGTGTGGCTCTCTGCTGAACAGACTGCAACAGCTCCACATCCTTCTTGTGCTGGGGGCTCCAGAGCTGGACACAGGACTCCAGGTGAGGTCTCACCAGGGCAGAGCAGAGTGGCAGGATCACCTCTCTCCATCTGCTGGCCACGCTTCTTTTGATGCAGCCCAGGATTCGATTGGCCTTCTGGGCTGCTGCTGCTGCACATTGGTGGCTCATGTCCAGCTTCTCATTTACTAGTACCCCCAAGTTTTTTTCCAGTGGACTGCTATTCTAATGTAGGTGCTTCCTTCACTCCTTAGTATTCAGGTTTTTAACCAGGACAGAATGTTGCACGGCTGACTTGAGAGTTATTTCCATACCTATAGCATCACTCATGTTCATGGCACTAACTTTGATTGCTTACTTTGGTCCCGTTTCAGCCAACTACCTGACTGAAATCACATTCTTATTTAAACTGTATGCTGAACTGAAGCTTTGGCCGTAACTTTACTTTGGAACCAAGTATCTGGAACTTGGGACAGAAAATAAAAAACTCCTGCACTGCTGCATAGCTGCTATTTTTGAAAGACAATTTATATAACTTATATAGAATAGGATTAAGGCTCCTTCAGATTGTTTTGGAGAAGACTGGATTGCGTGCTTCTGCCTGCTTGTGCTCTCACGGAAGTGTGACGAGTAGAAGTTAGCAAAGACAAGCAAGACTTGCCATCCATCTCAAAGTGAGGAAAAGACTGGAAATAAGAAAGGCATGGAAATTCAGAAAACATTTTGCTTTTCAATACATTTACTTACTCCAAAATGTGAAAGAAGCGCTGGCTACAGGATACGGCTTCTGTTGTCATCAGTCTGAAGGGACTAGGAGTTGATATTGGCTAACTGCTTTGCAGCAATTCATGGCAGGCTGCATCTCATTTAAATCAGCTTAGTTCTATCTCCCTGCCCCAGGGTCTCCTGTATCAACCTGCCCCCTTTCCAGCTTTACTATGATTTTAGTTTTAAAAACCTGAGCAGATTCAGCATAAAACATTTAGGGTTTAGGTCAAATATTTCTGATGTAGAACATTTTTGCGTGATTCTTTCATGCTGGCCTGTGTCTGATCAGGAACTGCGTTTCTCTGCAGTCAGCCAGTTTGAAGGGCTGAAAGCAGAAGAGCACCTGGACAGCTTGTGCTTCCTTTGCAACCATCTTACAAAGCTCAAACCAACTTTGAGGTAAATAAGAGTAAAGGTGTCTGTCCAAAGTAGTAGCTTTTTCAGACCATCAGGGTTTGTGGACTCCATGCTAAAGCCTCAGTCCACTTTAAAGAAGTCTTGGTTTTATCTATTCTCTCTCACTGGTCATTGTGTCCTCCTTCTAATGATTTGCTGGTGGCAAATGGGGTGTTGTTTTTTTTTTTTTCTCACTGCTAACTTGGACATCTGAGGGCTGTGAACCCCCAAGCAAAATATGTCACCGATTTCTATCTTCTTTACCCATCCGGAATAGCCCTATTTCTAGCTGTTGTGTTATGCAAACAGTGTCAGGTGAGATGTCAAAGACTGTGTTTAGCAATCCCTAAGCCTGCTTTAAAGGCTGGCATCTACTTGGTGTATTTTCTTATTTTTAACAAGGAATTGCAGAATCATCAATCATGATCTCTTAATTAATGTAGCATGCATACCTCAGTGCTATCGCTCAGTTTGCAACTTCATCTGGCACATGATTTTTTTTGTTTAAAATACTCTTTTCTAAATCTTATGTTAGGGTTTATTTTTCAAAAAAAATTGAGGTTTTCTTTCCAACATATCCTGAGCTATACACACATAATAAAAATACATTTTCCACATGTGCCAACTAGAACTGTGCTAGCAAAAGTTCCTGAAATGAGAAACTTCAAACTGTGCTTCTTTGTTACTCTTCAGTGAGCATTAAAAGAATCTCAGTTTGAAGACAATTAATGCAGTATTCTAAAATTATGAAAGCTTCAAATCAATAGTTTTGTACATGCATGTTACAAAATTAGAAACATCCCAGTTTCTTTCTCAGTGCAGAACCCACCCTGAAGTTAAGCGGGGAAAATACTCAATAGAAGACTCCTTAGGGGAACTTTTTAAGGAAAATTGGTTTAGCCTACATATGTTTAAGACTGCAGAAGCACCATGGGGATGTGAGGCATGCCAGGAGAATCTCTTCTACTACATAGGCCTTAAATCTTGCTGTCTGCTTCAGGGGAATAGTAGTGAAAATGTGCAAAGATTGTGGTCATTGATCCACTTCTCTACTTTGGTTTGCTCTCCAGATGAGAACTGGGAAACTAATTTAGCTTTACTAGGGACGTCAGAATGGGGAGAATTAAGCCTCCAAATCTTAATGCATTCCTCAAGCTCAGGTCAAACTGGCTTTAGTGTCCCCGTGGTGGCTTACATCCACAAAGACTCTGACACTTGAATGTACAGTTGATCTGTAACAACTTAATGGTCTCTGTACCTTGAGACCAAAGGTAGGAGTAACGTAAAAGCCACTGGCTTAGCTTTGTGTCCTTCTAGATTAAAACAGGAAGGGAAATGATACTGGAAAGCAGTATGCTCAGACTCAGGATGGAGGATTTATCTGTTTATTTCTTTATTTTAAGAAACCTCTGAAATATTTGTCTCAGCATCCAAGAAGCAAAGGACCTATCAAGATACTCCACCTGGGAGTCCGTTGCTTTCGAGTTTCCACTACAAACAAGTAAGCAAAGCAGTGTAGCAGTCAGTCAGCTAGCGTGAAACAGCTGTCTGAGCTGGAACAGCTACCACACTGTTTTTACTGTACAACTGAACAACTTCCACTCTAGTAAAATAGAAATCAGAGGAGAAAACACACAAAGAAGAGTCATCCCCATGTAGTGAGGATAAATTAATTTCCAGTATGCAGATTATCAGCTGAGTATTTCACATAAATTTTACCTAGTTCTTCATACTGCAGACTTCAAATCTCAGGTGTCTGATAGAGACAGCCATGATCTAGAAACTTGGAAGGGCAGGGAGAAAGAGAACCCCTCTACTTTATGCAGAGTTTTATCAATCTGTTTGCTTTACATAAGTGCTGTCCACAAAAGTCTAAAAAACAAAGAGATTAGATTCTGTGGCCTGTCAGCATTTGCTTATATTTAACTGATTACTAGCATTGTAGTTATAATCAGTTCCAGACTATTCACTTGTTTTCTGCATTTGGGAATAAATTAAAACATTTTATTCTAAAGAATTAGCTAGTCCTGTGATAGAAAGCGATGAAATCTATAGAATCCATTTCAAAGACGTTTCATGGCAGTGAGTGAGCTCACGAGCTTATCTTCTAGAGAACTCCCCCCATATCAATATCTTCCTTTTTCCTTTTGCCTAGTCCAGTTTTTTCTTCCCTTGCATGGACTAAATACAGTTTCAAAACAGCGATGTTGAGACACTTTTCATATTTCTGTTAATCATAGAATCATAGAATCATA
>NW_008583463.1:8737-17186 GCF_000691845.1 Merops nubicus | reverse complement strand
GCTGCTCGGGGCCGTGGGCACCCCCACAGGCAGTTGTGGGGCTGTTTGTGCCCCCCTGGGGGTGTTCTGGTGTAACACCCCCCCAGGGCTGGGTGAGGTGGAAGGCAGAGAGGTGATGGGTGGCTGAGCGTGGGGTTTTGAGGCACAGTATCCCTGTGGATTTAATAACGTGGCCTGTGGGGATGTGCTGCAGCAGCCGTACCTCCAAAAGGACAATAAAAACACTTTGGGGACAAAAAAAGTCTAGTGCCTGGTCTTGTGATGGACAAAGGGACTCAGTAGCCTTGTGGCTAGCAGTGCGTGTTCTCCTGTGTGCCTCTGTTCTAACAGGCTCCTCGCCAGAGCCCCTGCCCTGTGGTTAGTGTTCAGCAGCTAATGAAGCTTCATTAGCTTCAGCTTCACCCTTCCCAGCATGGGCAGGGTGAAGGTCCCCACAGGGACGCTCTGGGGAATGCCAAAGGTGTGCCAGGATCCAGCCAAGCCTCTGGGCTTGGCAGGGGAGGAGCACTGGAGAAAAGCCCATGGGGGCATCATGTTGTTTTGGATCATGGAAGTAAGGCCTCACTGTATGAAGTGCTGGGTTTTAAACCCCCAGCCCTGAGTCAGGGGTGATGTATGGATGATACACCCAGCCAGGAAGGAGAGACCTTCCTCTTGGTTTTCTCTCAAGGCCTGGCCAACCTTGGGTGGGAACCAATTAGTGGATGCCCACCAGGTGCCCTGCCTTCAGAGTGACCTTCAGGTGTCCTGCATCTGAAGTTAACAGCATAAAGGCTGGGTCTGGGGGCAGTGGGCAGCCTGTCTGTGTAGGGGATGCACTGTGCAGAGACATCATCACAACCAGGAGAGAAAGAGGCTTATGTATGTAATTATGCTTTTCCTGGGCGATTGCTGTATGACTGGGACTGGACCGGTGACCTGGCTAATTCCTTCCCCTATGACCTGGTTTCTAACTTGGCTCAATCCTTTCTTTGCTACCTCATATACCATGAGCGAATGCATCCATCTGTTTGTTCCTCGTGTTGTTAGCCACCTTGTATCTCCCCTATATGCCTTGGAATGGGATGGTGAAGGCTTTCCTGTATGTATACTGCTAATGGCCTTATCCTTGCTACTGGGACACACAGTCAACAAAAGACTCTGTGACCAGAGACAAGCCTGGAAGAGAAAAGTTTAGCTTCACAGGCAGCGTCAGGCTTTGGCAAGCGCAGGGTTGTGGGCTGTGTGGCAGAGTCCATCCACCTACGGGGAAAAATCAGATGATGATTGTGGGCTCAGCCTGGCTTTCCTAAGCCTGAAAGTGGCTGGTGTTGCTTCAGAGTGGCAAGTGAGCTTGGCATCGTGTTGCAGCACTGCTGTTGGTGGTAACAGCTACCCTGAGCTTCACCAGCTGCTCCTTGCCCCTTTCCTTCTCCTGTGCTTCAGGGCTTGCAGGGGAGCTGCAGCCAGGGGGGCTTATCTACAGACTCCTCTACATCCAAATCCCTGGTTTGGGTTAGAAGGGACCTGCTTGGACCCACCCTCCTTCCCTCACCCCTTAACACTGTGCCCTTTGCTCCCCGTGCACCGCCGCCTTCCAGCACGCTCCCAGTGCAGGCACCTGAAACGTGTCTTCTGTGCCCTCGGGCAACTGGGAAGTATGTAAATGGGGTCGTATTTGCAATGTAATAATGTTCAGGACATGGAGGTCATTCTGTGTTAACCTGGCAGTGACACTGTTTAATCTTCCCAAGAGGTTGGAATCAAAGGGAAGCCGTGGCGAGCCCGTTCCCAGGAGCGTGTCCTGCGTTTGTGGTCTTATCATGAGAAGAATGTAGCCTGTGTTTGTGCTGTGCCGGGCTAGGAAAGGGCCTTTCTGAGGCCTCTGTTTATTCAGAGGTTCATGCCTTAGCTGCAAGGAACCTGCCAGCCAGGGCACGGAACAGGAGCTCTCCTCCCCTCTGGGATGGCTGACCTGTCAAAACAGCCGTGGCTCTGCTTAGCACCCAGAAGTGCTTTTTTTTCTGCTTGCTTGAACATCTTCCACTGAATAAACACGTGAGAAGAGGTTGGTGTGCACTCCTGTGTTGCCTCTGTGTGCCTGCTTCTGGGCAGAATGGGGTAAAATACACGTGGGATCCTTGGAATGAAGGGTGGGTGACTTTGAAGTTGTCCTCGCTGTGGTCCTCACCAGAGGGTGGATGAGGCCTTGGTGCTTTCATGGTTGTTTCTTCCACACTTACTCATCTGGGGTCTCCCCCATGCTGGCTCTCGGTTGGCTGCGATGGCAATTTGTCTTCAGTTCTTTCAGGATTTGATTTGACATCTTTTCCCAATTCAAACCTCTTCGGTATGTTATTTAGGCCCAAGCTGTCGTACAAAAGGCTTTGGCTGTCCCATTGCTGAGTCCTAGAGTCACCTACCACGCTTTGAAGGCAGCCCTTGACCCCTTCAAGAAATGTGGCTATTCTACTCCAGCAATTTTTAGGAATTTCTTGCTAGTTGTTTCTTAGCATGACAGGTTTTTAGTGGTGCTGTCACTGACGATGGGCACAGGGGAGGACAGGTCTTGGAGCCCAGTCACAAAGTCACTACGGAGACAACTGTCGTGTGCTTGGATGTTCCATCTGCTGCTGAGGTGGGATTGCATCTTGTGTGAATGCTCTTCAGCACAAAGTGAGCAAGGTCCATTTATGGGTTAGAAACAAGCGTTTATGGGGCTCTGAACGAGCACAGTGGACTTTAAACTGGGTGACAGTTGAAGTATCTCGTGCGTTCCTGCAGCAATCTTCTCTTGAAGTTCACCCTGGAGAATTAGAGCAGGTGACTTCTGCAGAGCCTGCCTGTGTCCTGCCAGGCTGGGGGTGAGTGCTGTGCCTGCAAATCCCACCTAAATCAGCCATCTCCTGAAGGAGACTGTACCAGTGTTAAATGGATGTAGGGCACGCTGCTTGTCAGCTCTTCTGATGCCCTTTGTTGGTCGTCCTCTGTCAGCTCATGCCTGGTTTTTAAGAAACAAATGGAAATGATTCTGATCCCATCCTCCACATAAATACCAAGAGGATTCCTCTGGCTAATGTGATTACTGAGGAGACCAAACAGGGAGATGGACTCTGAAAGACAAAGCTCTTGGTTAAACAACATAGATGTCTCAAATATTTGCCAACACTTGCAAACACAAATATTTACGCCAGCAGCAAGAGCCAAGGCATATTTTTACTTCAAGATGTATTAAATGTTTCCTTGAGTGTGCAGAATTCAGAAAGAGGCCTTCTATCACTCGCTGGCTCATTTTCCAGGCCACTGAATGCACTCACTTATTTGGCAAATCTTGCCATGAACAGGCTTTTTTTTTTAATCAGATTTTTTCTGACTTTCCTGCTTTCCCTGAGAACCTTGTGCCGAGGGGGAGAACAAATGCATTCGCTCTTTTTACCTCCAGCAAGCAAACCAGTGTACCAGATTGTGAAGTCCTTCTGCCAAAGCTGATTACATGTGGTCCTCCACAGTCCTTGTGACCTGCTCGGAGGGCTGGAACCCCTCTGCAGTGAGGCCAAGCAGAGAGAGCTGGTGGTGTTCAGCCTGGGGAGACCTTCTTGAGGCCTTTCAGTACTTAAAAGGGTCTATCAGAAAGCTGGGGACAGACTTTTCAGCAGGGTCTGTTGTGACAGGACAAGGGGTGATGGTTTGAAACTAAAAGAGGGAGATTTAGACTGGATGTAAGGAAGAATTTTTGATGCTGAGGGTGGTGAGAGCCTGTCCCAGCCTGCCCAGAGAGGTGGTTGATGCTCCATCTCTGGAACCATCCCAGGGGAGGTTGGCCAGGGCTCTGAGCACCCTGCTCTAGCTGCAGATGTCCCTGCTCCCTGCAGGGGGGTTGGACTGGGTGACTTTTAATGGTCCCTTGCCACCCAGACTGCTCTGTGACTCTATGCTTGCTTTTGTTGTGTGAAGGGAAGACTGCAAGCAAGGTCCCAAGTCCAAGGCAACGCAGGGACCTCATAAAAGCACTGAAACTAATGATCCTGCCAGAGCTCCAGCCCAGCCCTTGCCACATTCCAGAGGCCCCAGTCTGGAGAGACACACCTGAACCTGGGAGGTGGCCACTGCCCAGCGGGTGCAAAGCGACCTGCCCCACTCCCCAAGGGACAGCCAGCCCCTCGCTGTGGCCCCCTGATAAACCTCACTGCTTTTTGGAGGCGTGCCTTTGCAGGTGGAGAACCACCAGCAGTGCTGCTGCTGCTAGAACCATTGCTCGTGGGCTTCTTCTCAGTCCAAGGAATGCCTCTGATGCTAGGACGCTGCAGGAGAGAGCTCTGATCTTCCTCAGACAGCTGCGTTCCCCTTATAAAACCCTAGATTGTGCTAACAATAAATGTGAAGCTTATTTACAGTCTCCAACGCTGGCAGACCAAAAAGGGGAAGCGACAGGCAGCTCCCTCCCAGGGAATCGTGGGGGATTAATCAGCAGCAATAAAACTTCAGTCAGCCTGTTCCCCCAGATCAAAGGGGATTAAGCCCAGCGCTGGTCAGTCAAGCTGCAGTTGGGGAACAAGGATGACATTTTGGGTGGGTGCTGCAGGCCCAGCAGAAAAGAAACCAAGAGGCACACGAAGCCTTGCTGTGGTGTGGTGCCATGGCTCTTAGGAGGAGGAGATTGTGAGTGAATAAAAATCATAATCCTTTTCCAAGCTATTTGCCTTGTATAAACTTACTTAATAAGAGCTGCATGGGTTTTTTGGGTGGGTAATAGAGGGTAGATGAGATTGACCTTCTGCAAAGACAAAGTGAGGCAAAATGGTGCCTCTGAAGCCCAGAGATGAAGGTGTTCATGCTGGTGAGGAGCAGGAGTAGATAGCCTGGGTCTGGAACCCAAGGGCCCAGTAGTTCTCTGTGAAGAGTGAACACACAGGCAGCAGGAAGAATCCTGGTGCAAAACTGGGTGTTAAAGTGGGAAACTTTTGGTCAGAGCACCACGCTTCTCAGTGTCCTTAAACCACAGAACAGCCCGGGCAGCTTTTGGTGTCAGCTGCAGGTATTTTCTGCTGCTCTAGCAGGAGCCCAGTGGCAAAGCTCTAGTGGGCAGACTGGGCAGGGGCTGTGGGGCAGCAGGAGGGACATTTTGCAGGGACACAGCAAAGCCGGTCGCATGGTGAAGAGAGAAAATGGGAAGGGGCTGTTCTGACCCAGGGAAGGGTGAAGGGGAGTTTGTGGGTGCTGAGGATTAGGTGTGGGAAGGGTGTGGTGAGGTCTGGGCCCGGGAAGCGTTAATAGGGACAGATGGAGGATGGTTGCCTAACATCTTCCCAGTCCTTGTCTGTCTCTGTCTGGCACCATCAGCCCTTTGTTTAACAACATCATTCGTACTGGCACTCAGGCTCACACCCACGTATCTGCAGGGCAGGACACAGCCCTGACCTGTACTTCCAGTGGGCTCCATCATGGGAGTCGTGTCTGCACCTCCAAGGGTGACTGGAGCAAGGTGCTCCCTCCGTGTCCTGCCTTGCCACGCTGGGCACTTAATTAACCCTTTTCGTGCATGGCTGAGAACCAAGATAGAAATAAAGCAATGAAGAGAAGATAAGAGAGTAAATTAGTGGAACATCTCTATGGTCCAGTGCCTGGGAAAGGCGAGGGAGGAACGGACCCACAGCGCTGGTTTGGGGGCTGGGAAGCTCTCTGGTACCACACCACCCCCAGCAAAGTCAGGGCTGGGACAGCCACCGTCTCTCCTCAGACACGTGAGCACTCCAGAAGCAACTTCCCTTGGTCCCAGGCGTGTTTGGAAGCCTTTGGATGGTGTTTATCATCTTTGTACTGTTCTGTGGTTAAACCCAGGCCGTGTTTCCTGGAGAGTGGCCCTTCTCCAGCCTTGGGGGTGGAAATGCAGCTGATCTCTGTACTGTGTTCCTTCTTGCATTTGGCAACAAAAGATGGAGATGTTCGGAGGAAACAATGCAGAGAAACATCAGCGAGACACACACACAAAGTATTTTTGGCAGCTTGGTGTGGGAATTTGGCATAGGCTGTTGCTCCTAAGCTCTAGACTCCCTTGTCTACCGCAGCAAGTGGCACCTACATCTATTATGTCTGGGGCGTTCATGGGTCCTAAAAAGGAGGGTCTCAAAAGAGACTGGTGAAGGAACTAATGGTCCTCCAAGATACTTTAAGGAAGCGTCCTTCTGGGTCCCTAAAAACGGTTAACTCCAGGAGATATGGATGTTGTCCATGGTTTTGTTGGCATAGCCCTTGTTTCTTGTGCTTCCTGGAAAGACGTGGCCGTTTCACACCCAAAAGGGACTACAACAAACCATGTGCTGTCCCAGTTTGTTGAAGTGTCTGAGGAGACAGCCCTCGCTGTGGGTATTGCTGCGTTTGGAGATTCCTTTGCATCAGTGTGGAGCAGCTTCTCACAGTGTTCTCCAGGGAGCGTGATTTCAAATGAAAGCAGCAGCCAAGAGGAGCCAGAGCTCAGTCCTCGCACCAGAACCGCGAGGTCCGTAAATTAACATCTCTATTGTTTTCTCCTTGATTTTGGAACTCAGACTGAAGTGTACGGGCTCTGCTCCGTTCCTCCCCCAGAGGAGTGATAAAAAGGGATTATTCCCGCCAAAAACATCAGGCCTTGATGGTTCTTATTTAATGGAGGAAAAGGGAATAAACCAAATATCCAGTTCCCTGTCTCTGGTTCAAGATACACCTTCAAATCTAAAAACTTGGGAATCTCTGGCAGGCTTTCTTTTTTTTTTTTTTTTCCTGAAAAAAAAAGAGAACAAAAAATGTTGTTTTCTGGCCAAAAAGCCCAAGCTGTTCACTTCTTCCCTCTTTCTGTTTTTCCCTTTCCTTTTTTTTGGTGCTGGGGCTGTTTCTGAGCAGCTAGGCGAGGAGGACACGCTGTATAAACATGGTACCAGCGGGGTGTGTGGAATGCTGCTCGCTCTGGACCTCCTCCCCACGGAGGAGGAGGATGGAGGGGTGGGGGAGTCTGGGTCATGGAGCAGAGGGCAGGGAGAAGACAGCTTCTCTTTTCTGCTTGCGTGTCCAAATCCTCCCAGCTGAGGAGAGGAACTGGTATACGCTGGTCCTTTTATTTAGTGTTCTCTTCTCTGCTTCCCCTTTCATCCCCATGTGTCAAACAGCTTGTAGGCTTTATTTCAAGGGGCCAAGGAATTTGAACTACAGGCCCAGATACCTCAAGCATCTTTTGATATACAAAGTCTTGAAGCAAAGTTCAGTGGTGCCTACAGCCAGCAGACTGGCAGCTGGGAGCTCAGAAGGGGAGCCTGGGGCATCAGATGGTCCTCAACAATTTCTGGATGAATAAGTTAGAAAGACTGGGGAGTCCTACTTGCACCATTTCAGTCCAAACTGACACAGAGCTCCTTGGTTTCTGGAAGGCACTTGGCCAGGGTGGGAGAAGCTTTTTAGGGAGGTATGAGAGTCCAAGAGGGAGTACCTGTGGGTGGCCCTGCTCTGCAGGGTGAGGAGGGACCATGCTAAATGGTGAGGTAGTCCTTGGAGCTTGGGTGTTGAGCTGTGCATGCCCACCAGGGACCCTCTGCTGAGCCACACTTCCCCTGCTGTGAACTGGAGCTGTGGGAGTCCCACAGTGTCCTTCACCTGCAGCTTTTTGCTGCTCACAGAAACAGGAAATCACATCATTCTCAAGGGATCATAGAATCATGGAGTTTTTTGTGTTGGAAGGGACCTTTCAGGGTCATCTCATCCAACCCCCTGCAGGGACAGGGACATCTGCAGCTAGAGCAGGGTGCTCAGAGCCCCAGACAACCTCCCCTGGGATGGTTCCAGGGATGAGGCAGCAACCACCTCTCTGGGCAGCCTGAGCCGGGCTCAGCACCCTCAGCATCAAAAATTCTTCCTTCTCTCTAGTCTAAATTCCCCATCAGCTCTTGTCCTGTCAACAGGCCCTGCTCAAAAGTCTGTTTTCTGACAGGCCCCTTTAGGTACTGAATGCCCTTTACTAATGGGGAAGCAAAGGCCAGGGAAAGGATGGGGCTTGTCAGTGGCAGAGGACACAGAAGCAGGAGTCCTGCTTCCCAGCCATCTCTTCCACCCTCAGGGTAGATATTGTTTCAGCCATCCCTGGGAAAGCCTGGCCCAGCAGTGAAGCCAAGTGAGACTGTGCTGCTCCAGCTTTCAGACATTTCTGTTTCTGGTGAGCTGGAGGAGCAGCGACATCAGCCCTCCCTGTGGGTGAACTTCAGCATGTCAAATGACTGGGGCTGGCTACAGATGGAGTACAGCATGCTGGGAAATGCAGTCTCCATGGGCTGTGCCTTGGTCCTGCAGAAGACCAAGGCTACATCATGGTTATTCCACAAAAATTTAGATCCTCCCTTGGTTTCCCAGTAAGTGGCTTCTCACAGGGAATACTGGTCCCAATGAAAGCCCATTGAAGTCAATGGGAGTCTTTCTGTTGACGTCAATAAGTTTGGACCTGGTCCCCTGC
>NW_008583463.1:3747-8706 GCF_000691845.1 Merops nubicus | reverse complement strand
GAAGAGAAATGAGCAGCAAATCTTCTATGTCTGCATGAGGTATTCTGTTGCATCATTCATTGTCTATAACCACAATTCAGCTGTTTTTATATTGCTAAAGTGGCAACTGGAAGCATTTAAAAGGCAGGGAGGAGAAAGGTTTGACCGTGCCCTCTCCGCCCAAGGACTGTCACTGTGGCACCACCTGGTAGCAGGGAGGTCTTCTGCTCAGTGCCTTCAGCAGAGCTGAGCTCCTACATTTCAGAAGACCTTCCCTTTTCCCCAGGGTTCGATGGGGGCCGTGCCTCTGGGGAGCAGTGGGTTAAAGTACCCACCCACTCTTCTCACCCTTGGGCGGAGGGCGTGAGGTACTTAGGAGGGGACTGAGAGATGGGGTTGTGGCAGCTCTAAATGTTCCCTTCCAGAATGAAACTCGTGGCTGCTGCAGAGTCACTGCATGCCCAACAACTGTCATGCCAGCTTTTGGCATCTTCCAAGAGCTGGGGGGTTGGCAGCCTTTTGGGTACGCCGTGCTGGGTGGTGCCAGCCTTTCCCCAGCTAACCAGCCTTTGAGGGAGGCAAGGTGCTGGCCCTCAGGGGATCAGTGAAACCCGTCTGTGCCGTGGCTGTGGCTCCAGCATCCCGCTCAGTTGAAACCCCAGTGAGACCAGAGGGCTGCTGCCTTCTGCAGGGACCTCCCCTCTCATGCCGTGCCCAGCTCCTGGCTGCCAGCCCTGCCTCTCTCTGTGGGGTGCCTCCTCCAGCCTCTCCTGTGCCATCCTCCGCTCCCGTTGGTGGCTGGCTCCTGCTGCTGAGCACTGAAACCCTTCCAAAGCAAACAGAGCACAAAGGCTGAGGCCAGGCTCCAGAGAAGGGTCTGGTCACCGGCCGAGGGCAGGCCCTCTGCTAAGGGGGCGGTTGGCTGCGGGCACTCAGGAGCTGGTCCAGGTCTGGCAGCAGTGAGAGCAGGATGATAAAATGTGCCCTGGCGACGGTGCCGCTCGGCACATCCCCTCTGAACAGTCCCGGGGCGTCGCTTTTGTGGTTGGTGTGTTCATTTCTGGGGCCGTGGTGCCCTTCCCCTGGAGCTGGCTGATGGCTGGATAGGTGAATGCCCCTTCAGACCCAGCAGTGGCCAGGGAGAGGCAGAGGCTGTGCCAGCCCCGGGTGAATGCCCCTTCAGACCCCCAGCAGTGGCCAGGGCGAGGCAGAGGCTGTGCCAGCCCTGGCATGCCAGGCGTCATCCAATAATCCCTTACTATGCTCCTGCTTCTCTCTGCTCCCAACACTTGCTTCTCTGCCTTGAACCAAGTGCTACCTTGTGGCCATCGGTGGATTTTAAGTTAACCCTGCCATCACCTGAGAGGCAAACCCCCCCCTGGAATAACCTCACGTTTATTGGCATGTGAGGCAAACAGGGGAGCTCTTGTAAGAGTCAGAAATGATGTCTCTTAAATATCTACAGGTCTGTTTTGTGCACACGCATGGGGGTGTGTGTACGTGTGCACCAGGAGTGTGCACAGATGCACGAGTGGGTATAGACGGAGGGAGGGGGTACTTGGTACAAAAGGCAAAGGTGTAGAATTTGAGGGTTGCCATGGATACAGGTCAGATGCCTTTGTTCTCACATTGTGGTGTAGCTTAGGGAGATGAGGGATACGCCAGCTTCAGAGAGCAACGAGGCAAGAATGGGGTTTAATTTCTTTTTTTTTTTTTTGATAAGTGAAGAAAAACAGCCCTACTTTTTTTTTATCAAAGTTTGAAATAAAAGGCAGTAAATGAAGGCAATCTGCAGATGCATGTGTGATTGAACTCACCGAGAGGCTGGGAAATGACTCAGTCGAGTGGCATCAAGGGGAAAGTCATCGTGGTATCGTCATGGTCACAGGCAGCCCCTCCGTGGAGCCACAGAGCCACTTGTCTGTGGTGCCTCTGCCCCGACACGGAGCCTGGTGTCTTCACACAGAGCCTGGTGTCTTCACGTGCTGCCTGTGTGTGCAAGTGTGCACACGTGTGTGAGCGTGCGCCTGTGCCTCTGCCCTCGGCTTCCCCTTCTGGGGTCTTCTCACCAGCTTTCTATAGCCCCAGACTGTTTGATTTGGTGCTGAGGAGGAGGCTTCAAACAAGGATCCATATGGGGCCCGTCAGTTGCGACTGGATTCATTTTAAAGTCCTTGCTAAGTCCAACAAAAAGCCAAAGATTAGAGCTGATATGTTGGCTCTAATCCAAGCACTGATCCTTGAAAGGCTGCCTTAGACCACCGGGCGACTCCCTTGTTCCCCTTTTTCTTCTTGCTCGTCTTCATTCCCAAATAATTCCCAAATTTGGGTTTATTTCCATGATTTTGAAGCCAGGTAATCAGAACCATGTAGATTTTTTTCTCTCCTTCATCTCTTTCTGGTACCAATCAGATCATGTCTCTTTGTTGGTTCAGAAAGTCCATTTTAGTATCTCAATGGCCAATGCCAAAGCCTTGGCAAGGCGTCAGCCCTTTGGGAGAATGCTTCCAAACATTCACCAGCAGATACGTTGCCAGCAGCCAAACAGCCGTGGCTGGAAGCAAAGCAACATGGTCCCGGGCTGTCAGCTGGGAACTCTCCTTCCTCTCCTCTGGAGCCAGGGCTGCAGCTTCCCCTTCCTTTGGCCCTGAGGCTCATTGGTCAGGGCTTGTTCTCATCGTGGCCAAGGTGCCACTGCAGATGGGGATATCTCTGTGAGTGAAGGGCCTGGCACTGGGCACTGGGTTCCACCTGGAAAATGGATGTCTCTGCCTCAGACCTCACCATCTGTCTTCACAGAGACCAGGGCTAAGGTCACGCTGAGGTGACTGGTACAAGGATAACAGGAGCTTTCATGGTCAGTTCCTGTTGTCTCCTCTGGTCCAGCTGCACTCCGCTGCTGGAGGTCTCTCTTCCAACCTGAGCTCCTCCCTGCTTTTCACAGCACAGCACAGAGCTCTCCTCTGTGAGAACAGAGAGCTCTTGGCAGGCTGGATTGCAACAGAGTGCCAGAAAAGGAGACCAGAGCTCTGCTAAGAACTGCATGTAATCAAGCAAGCAGAGAGGGGAAGGGGTGTGAGGAAGGGGAGGTGTTTAAAAGACACATAGGTGTTGCATTTAGGACGTGGTTTAGTGGTGGACTTGGCAGCATTGGGTTAGTGGTTGGACTCTGATCTTAAAGGTCTTTTCCAACCTAAACAATTTGATGATTCTATGAATGGATATTGGTGATACTTGGTGCCAAAACCAGAAGACTGAGCAGGAGGGGAGCTGAGGCCATGTAAGTCCACCAGCTCAAACCTAAGCTGTCGGAAGGAGGATGCTCCTGCTTTGTTCCCGAGTTGTCCCTCATTTGGATGACCCTCTGTAAAGTCTGTATCACCTGCACCAGTCAGTGAGTCACATGAAGTGACAAACCTGGAGCTCTGGAGGAGGGTGCCCAAGCTGCTGGAGGCATGGGCAGGGTGAGGTGAGGAAAATCATTGCAAGGCTTTGGAGCTGTTGGAGCATGAGCCCAAAAAGGGACTCGGGCTGTGTTGGAGACACCACACTGAGCACTGGCCATTCTTCTGCTCCAGAAGGAGTAAAAGCAAGTGCCTTGAAGGCCTGATCCTGTCCCACAAGGCGAGGTCCAGCAAATCTCTCCCAATTCTGGCGTGGGAAAGGCCATTGTCCACATCCCACCCCGGCAGCCAGCGCCTGCGGGATTTGTTACAGGGGTTCTGAGCAGCATCTGCCACGGGGGCTGTGTGCAACAAGGGGCATTAAAAAGCCATCATGTGTCGTACTGTCCAGCTGTTAAATTAAAACACACAGAGCCACATATAAAACACTGCCTAGCAGGTAGTGTCCGGGTGGTTTGGATCAGAGGGCAGGCCAATATATTTTCAACGTGTGCCGTGCGAGGCCACGTGTGCTGCGAGAGACCCGAAATGTGGGAGATGCATCTGGACCTGCAACAGCTTCCAAAGCCACTCAGAAAACATTTCATGGGGTGAGGGGCGGGAATGGGCTTGTTCTGTCTTTGGGTTTGTGACTGCTTTAACTCCAGGCTTGCTGTCCTGGGAGTCTCACAACCCTTTTACCTCACCCCCCCAGTAAAATCCTTCCTGTTCCCATCCATCCCTCACCAGGGTTCCAGCCTGGGACTCCCAACCACCAGGCCAGCTCTCCTCCCACTTGCAGCATCCTCTCCTAGTCCAGCTTTGACCTGTCTGAAGATTCCAGGTGCACATCCAGATGCTCCCTGGAAGCACCATCCCAAGGAGATACAATCGGTGTCTGTCACAGGTTCTCACTGGGTTTTTGGTGTCTGGGCTCTGGATCCAAGTACTCCAGGTTGGAAATGTGCACACTGTGGCTTTGTTTCCTCCTAATCTCTCTGAAGGGGAAAAAACCTCCTGGGCACTAAATAGGAGGGTACTTCTCCCATAGTTCTTCCCTGAAACCCTGATGTAGGAGCCAGCCAACAAAAGCTGGCAGCAGAGGCAGGGTGGAGATCCTGGGGACGTCCACGGTGGATGGTGGGGGCTGCACCATGCACCTTATTCCCCTCCTCTGTCCTTTTGCCTCAGTCACACACCAGACCCCGAGAACAAAGCCCGTTTAGTTTCCTGCTCCAGACAGACCATAAAGGTTTATGCTGGAAGATGTTTCTTATTTCTGGAAGCACTGCCTGGGACATTTTTCTTTAAAAGCTTTAGTTTATCAACGTGGAAAAGGCTGTTGAAAGTGGACATTATCCACAGCGCCTCCCGTTTCAACAAAAAGCCAAAGTTCGTGTTGTTGGCGAGAGAGGCAAAGGGGCGAGTTTCAGTGTTTGGTCTGAGGCCTGGGGAGCAGCTCAGCTCTGCTCGTGGCCAGCCCCCAGCATACCCTTTTCCTGCCTGGGGATAATGGGAGCTCAGAGGCCGGCGCAGAGCCGCAGAACCGGCACGCTGGGAAAGCAGCGGGGGGGGGGGGGGGAAGCGCCCCGGGCAA
>NW_008583463.1:0-3730 GCF_000691845.1 Merops nubicus | reverse complement strand
GGGGGGTGTGAACCGCCCTGGATAAAACCCACCCCGAGCACAGCCACCAGCAGCAGCCAGGCTCTGAGGCTGCAGGAACAACATTTCATCTCTCCCCATCCCCCTGCTCCCCTTCCCACTCCCGCTCCAGCACACACCTGGGCTCCAGTTGCCGCATCCAAGGACCACAGAAAGCCTTGGTCCCGTGGCACCTCTAAACCGAGGGCTCCAGCCTTGCTGAGTCCAGCTTTTGGGGTGCCTGGGTTATTTTAAGCTCAGATTTTTTATTTACTTTTTTTCTTTTCTGGTTGTGGGACTGTGACTTTACCAGGCTGGATCTCCAGAAGTGGCAAAGCTTGGCCCAGCGTGAGGAGACACCCATGAGCACAGACTAAGCATCTCTCCTTCCAAACTCCCCCAGTTCTGAGATTAGGCAGAAATTCAAACAAATGAAGCCAGTTGCTGGAGAGGACAGGAAGCAATTACAGACCACCCTGTAAAGGCAGGACAGCTTGTGTGGCTGCTGCTGCTGTTTAAACAACAACAACCCCCAGGCCGGGAAGGGCAGGAACATCTTTGAAGAACAATGCTGGAGTGAGGTGCACTGAAGAAGTCCACAAGAGAGGATTAATGCAAAATGCTCCAGCACAAGGGCCCTGGGCGCTCGCTGTGTGGGTCAGGAGGGTCCCGCTGGCAGGCGGAGGACAAACAGGATGGGTTTGGGGTTCCACAGGGAGTCAGGGCCTGGGACCTCCTGGTACCCAGCCAGCCAGTGGACCCACGCAGGTCAGGAGGAGGGTGGCCTGCAGGATGCCTTTTCCATCTGCAGGGCCAGTTTGCGGTGGGATTTTTTTCTCTGCCATGGAGGGGGAGGCAGGGGGGAGGCATTTTCAAGCTGTTTTCTCCAGGATATCCCAGCTACGCCTGACAGCTGGTTCCCATTGGGCTCCTGACCAAAGGCAGTCTCCAGCAAGGGTGGGAGTGGGCGGGAGTGGGGGAAGGGAACCTAATAACGAGGAGGACGAAGAAGAGGAAGGATGAAAGGCACTTAAATGTGGAGGGTGGAACTGAACCAGGAGGACACTCGGTGGGAGGGGCTGGCGAGGCTTTGAAGCTCTTCACTATGGGGAGCCTCCTTTAAACCCTACACCATATTGGTACAAGGTGGGGGAGGAGGGTTTGTCTCTCTTCTTCCCTCTGAAATACTGCGAGAGGTTGAGACCCCCACTCAGGATGGCCTGTTCCTGTCCATTAAGCATTTTAAATGCTTGTCCATCTCCCACGGCCTCCTGTCCTTGTGGGAATGGGAGGTTCCCCAAGTTACCATCCTGGAAAATGAAAGGATATGGGGCATGGAGTAGGGGTGGTAACGGGTGGTGTCAGTCACAGCCTCGTGGCAGTAGGCGTTCGGGTGGAGGATATTTGAAAAGGAACTGTTTGTGTCCTGAAACCCAGCATCAGGTGGTGATTTTTGCTCCTCTCCCATCGGGAATCTCAGCAGGCAGGTCAAGGGGAGGATGGCTGGGGCTGCACGACTTCCCCTCACTGCCGGTCAGGAAGGAAACCTGCTGGGACCAGTGCTGCAGCTCCCTTGATCCCTGCCCCAGAGGGGATGGAGGCATCAGCTGCCCCATGAGGAGCTCCATCCATCCACCCCCATCCTCCATCACCCGGGTCCCCTCTCCTCCAGGGCAGCCACACAGGCTGGGAGCAGAGATGCTGCTGCACCGGTGGTCGCTCGCAACAGGGGGGTTGCACTTAGATGCTGGGGTGCACCATAATTTGGGATACTTGGCAAGAGGCTGTTTCTCCAACAAGTGCCTGGTGACACAGGTGCTGAGGGGCTGGGCACCGTGGCTGCCAGCACAGCAGCTTGTCAGGAGGAGTCACTCCAGTGGGAGATGAGGGCAGGGAATTGGAGCCCTGCTGCAACACCAGTTGAGCACGGAGTGCTCTGTGTTCCTCCATCGGCTGCAGAGCTGTACAGCCTGAGAGAGTATTCCTCTAGGAGCAGTGGAAAAAGCCTAACAAGCCTAACTCTTCCCTTGGGAAGGATCCAACCTGTCCAGGCTGGCTGGACCTTTCAGCACCGTGAAGGGTTCAGGGCTGTGCCCAGGGCTGGGGCTGCAGCAGGGCACCCTCAGTCCCCATCCCTTCCTCGGTGCACGGGCTGTAAATCTCTAGAGGAAAAAATACTCTGTCAGTGCATTGTTCCTCCCAAGGTTGTCAGGAAATTGGTGGGGGCAGAGGCTTGAGGTGACACAGAAAAAACAATGGAAGGAGAAAGTTAACAATAACACTTTTTTTTTTTGCTGTATGGTAAACTATTTCTGACAGAGAACTAGTTGAAGGTTCAGCGTGGCAGTTTGTGCAGCTGAACCAGCTCAGCTCTGCTCTGGCTTTGGGTGCTGGGTGTCCCTGGGCCTCTGCAGCAGGAGCCACTTTAGCAGCAGCTCCAGGTGATCCAGGAGTTCCCAGGTTGCTCCCATACAGGTGAATGCAGCCCAGGAACCTGGAGCTGTGGGTCTCAGATGTGTCTTTCACTGGAGCCCTTGGCTGCATGGTCCAAAGGGGAGAGCTGAGGGTGCAGGTCTGGCCCGTGGCTGCCTGGCAGCTCCTGCACCTTAATTGGGAGCCCATAATGACAACATAGTTCACAGTTCTGAAAGCAGTGAGAGCACTGGGAGAAGTGCAGTGTTTCCGTGCCTTCTATTTCTCTTTGCCTTCCCTTCACCTGCTTTGTGTTGGTGCTGGACTCACCCCTCTTCCCTCCCCGCTGTGATACTCCTCCAGGGGGAAGCATCCCACTCCAGGCTGTTGAAACCTCCTGCCAGGGGAGGTTTAGGTTAGATATGAGGGAAAATTTCTTCCCTGAAAGGTTCCCCACCATCCTCCCGGCCTAACCCTAACCCTTCTCCCCACCATCCTCCTGGCTACCTGCTCCATGAATCCCCAGGAGTGTAGCTTAAAATAAAGGCATTAAAATCAACCAAATAAGTGCAGTTTGGGAAGCAGCCATCCCTGGGGTGGCTCGGGTGGGCCCAGCAGGGAAGGGTGGCTGCTGGCATCTGAGGAGACCTTGGGGCAGCCCAGGGGGAGTTGAGGTGAGTGTGTGTGAGGGGCTGAGTGTCCCCCCCTTCCCCTGCTCCCCTTTTCTGTTTGCTTTGGTGTTCAGATCTGCAGGTGTCTGGTACACTGCGACGGATTGGGAAATGGAACGTGATATTAAGTTAATTAAAGCTGCCCTCTGCGTGTTAATCTTCTTGTCAAGTTTTAATTAAGTGCTGATAAAGGCTCAGCGTGGAGGGGTGGGGGGCGTTCCCTCTTTCCCCTCCTGTGATCCAGGTATGGAGGTGCTTGTTGGGGTAATGTTGGGGTCACAGCAGGTCCCCTCATGCCTCCTGGTGCCAGTGCTCGGGTCAGGGAAGCCTGATTGTCAGGCTGAAATGCTCTGAGAGAGGAGCTCCTCAGTGCCTGCACCCACGCAGGGTCTGTTGCCATTTCCCTCACAAGGAAGGGTGAATTTTGGCTATTTTCTTGACTGTCTGCCTGGCACGGATGCAGCCCTCACCCACCAGCAGCCTGCAGGTCCCACCTCTGTGTGGACACAGCAGCTCTTCCCCCAGGACAGGTCCTGCTCTCTGATGGCTGATTCTCTGCTCATGAGCCAGAAAATTCAGGATAATTGTCCAGTCAGGGTAATTGCCATTTCTTGCTGCAGGGACAAGCGGCTGTGGGGACATCAGGAGTG
>NW_008583462.1:0-68847 GCF_000691845.1 Merops nubicus | reverse complement strand
TAAAATAAAATAAAATAAAAATAAAAAGAAAGCTGTCAGATCCCAGACTCTATTTAGTCTGTGGTTGAGAAACCCAGAAAACTTAGTTATCTTTTGTTAAAGTTGCAATACAGTCTGATATTTCTGCAACAATAGGCTTAATGATTAGCAATATTGAAGACATGATGCCTGAAACATTGATAGAAATTTTAATTCAAATATACACTTAAAATGACATACTGAAAAGAAGACATGACCAAAAACATTTTTTTTAGAACATTCAGGAGTATGTTCCAGAATAATCATTCGCAAGAATAGCACCAAAGGCATACAGACTTTCTGGTTTGGTGGAGGAGGTGTTTCTAGGAGAAAATTGGTGGAAATATTTAGTCATCTCGGGGCACACTGAAGTTATGTGTGTAAGCATTACCTGTTAGCTTTATTCTTGTTTATGGCTTGGCATTGAATATTGAAAAACAGCTAAAAATTCTTCATGACAAGTACAACACCTTGGGTTCAAAGCCACACTTTTCCAGAAAATACCTGCTGTATGATATATATTTATTAATAGTGTTCCTACCACATTAATACTTTTAGGTGAGCCAGTAGGGTATTATGATATTGTAAAATTTTAATCCTAATAAATGTGCCTATGGTAATAAAATACATGTAAGTTATTGCTTTTATGAGTTTGAAGTTGATTTATATTATGTTGTAACCCCTTGCTGAGGAGGATGTCTTGCTGTACCTTAGAAATGCATATATTGCTGGCTACTATATTTCTTTTCACCATTCAGACATAATAAACAGTTGAGTGGTTATGCAGAATTCTTAGAAAAACTATCATTGAAACAGAATGGCATACCAACAGTTAGATTTATTTACGTTTAAATTTATTTTACTTTTTTTTAACCACTCCATATTTCAAATATTTTAAGCTCCTCAACAGTCTATCAGAATTTTCTAATGCGTAATGAAGATAGGAAGAAAAATACACCTGAAACTACTTTCTCTAAGACCATTTCCTCTCAGTGTCTGCTTACTAGAGTGCACTAATTATTTGTGACTAGTCTGTACACAGCATGAAACCTCAGAGACCACATATAGTTTACTGAACATGAAATATTGTTTTGATTATTTCAAGTATTATATCTAGTTAGTTGTAAATGATGCATACTCCTTTCATTATTTTATGCTGGTGTCTGTTGTGTGGCCTTCTACAGTAAACAATTGGGAAGGCTTGTTTTCATCTTGACTTTTTGGGGTTTCTTTTTGCACTGCTGCATGTCATTACCTTTACTGATTACTTATTTTGCTGACTTCATTCTTTAAAGAAAAATGTTAGAATAAAAGACTTATGAAAATTATCCTTGGAAAACTTGCCTTACAAAACATGTAGTTTTTTTGAGAAATCAGCTCTCTGAAAAAAAATCTACACTATTTTAAATCTGAGTCTAAACTGTTCTGCATCATAATTTTACTCTATCAATAAGTTCAAAATGAAATCCACTGCCTTCACTTTTGAATAAGGCTTCCAACTTCTTCTACAGTAAGGGCCCTCTGGAAGACTACACCCTTTTTAAAACAGCATGGGAGAAGCTAGGGTAGAACAACATGGAAGTCATATAACTTCAGGTCCTTGTAGGAGACAGGACATATGTAGGGAAGCCTCATTCAGACAGAAATAGAGGTAAGATCCTACCAAGCTATGTCTGCTGTGACCTAGCATTCATCCCCCATTGAAAACACTCCTTAACAAATATTCATAAAAATTTGAAGGATTCATCTCATTGATACTTCACATCTAGTACCTAGATATATAATCTTATCTAGGTGCCAAGATTTCTGCAATAAAGAGACATGGGACCATGGGAGAATTTACCCCATCCCAACCTGGGCAGGATAAATTGCATTCAGAGGACACCTGTCTCCTTTCTTCTGTCTTCTTGTTCAGACAGGACCCAGGTGATTAAGTCTGAGGATGCAACTATCTTTCAGAAGGCTGAAAGCCAAGGTCAGGAAACATAAATATTGTTACTTGAATGTTCCTTACTTACCCACAGAAGTAAGACCGTCTGCTCCAGAAGAAGATGCAGATCCTTACCTCTGTTCTCTGAAAGGCCTTCTGGAGAAGCCTCTGTCTCTGCACTGGCTATTCTAAGTCTGCCAGGTTACATACTTTGATGCTGTTTGACAGATGATCCCATTTCCTGGAATGACAAAGATTGCCACAATCTTGGGACACCCACAAGCCAGCAGCTACTCAGTTCAAGGAAGAAAAACATTGTTCTAGAGATGACAGACTGAAAAAAAAACCATAAAGCTTTGCTGAAGGCTCCTAAGCAGTACTAGAAATGCACTCAATTAGGTACAAGCTGCATGTTTGTCTCTTCAGTCTCTTGAACACTATGCAAACAATACCTGTGAAACTGGAAAATCAAATCGTGAAGCTTATACAGATTTTTCCAAAGGAGATTTTTCCCAGATAAAAAAACCACATGCACCTACAACCTGAATATATGTAGTGTGCTCCATCTTTGCTATCTTCACTGGATTAAAATAAGTAAATCCACTCTACCACTTTATCACTGAACTCATAAAGAATCTCCAGACTAGAGCAGGCTAGAGATAAACTGCTATGTAGGCAATTTGCTTTTCTAGAGTGAACTCTTAATACTGTACGTGTTTAAACAGTGTTGCTGTTAAATTAAATGTCACAGACCTCTCACCAACTTCACCCATATTCCTTATGCTCCTTCCTTAATGGAGTTAGGTAGGTAAGTGGTGTCATCACTTCTACTCAACTTATTGCCTTCTTTCAGGTCAGGGGGATGAGTAAAGCCAAGGTGTGCAAGGGAAGGACCCAGCACCATAGTCTGCAGCTGACATCTTAGCTGACAGCTAGGGAAGATCCTAGCAGCAAATCCTATGAATATACACACACAGTGAATAAAACAAAACTTCACAACAACGATTATGTAAGGTAAGTTCTTTAATCTTCGGGTCAGAGAATTTTCCTTTCCCTGTTTTAGGGGTCTTTTAAGTTACTCCTTTGATTTATTTACTACCCTTCTAGTATTTGGTCAATAAACGTGCCCTTATAGCTATTGAGCATTTCTACTCTCTGCAGTCTTAGCTGTCAGCATCAGTTGCCTACACTAGGTACAATAAAACATTTTTGCCTAGGGAACTTCAAAGCTGGTTTTCAGTACATTTTTCTAGGTGGCCTGGGAAATAATGGTAGCACAGGTACCTCTCCTCTACCTCTTTTATCTTTTATTCTTAGAAAATCAGTATTTATATTCCAGATCTGTGAAGAATCCCCCCAGATATCAGGTATATATGCTGAACAACTCCTTGAGAGAAAGCCACTACCACCTTCCCACATATTTTTTGTTATGTTCAACATTTATTCTTGTGCTGTTATAATTTTTTATAAATTAGACAAACTATTCAAATAGTAGTAAAGAGGCAAAAGCCATCGTGTGCTGTTAAACAAAGTGTTAAATCTTACTAGATGAGTAAATAAAAGCAGAGTTTATGCCTTTGTATGCGGGGTATACTTCACTGTACAACAATAACTTAGATCTCTCCATGACCACTAAAAATCAGAAATTTTAAGGGTTATCAAACACCCAAAATTTCCTCCATATGCTAGTATGATTATATCCTGCACATGTGTTTTTCTAATTATCATGCACTGAAAAAATTCTCAATATTCAGGGATCATAATCCATATTTCTCTTTGGTTGTGATGATGATGTAGTGTTTATACAACAGGCGACAAGAGGAAACCAAGCCAGGTCAGAACCTCGTTCTCAGGTACTCTTACCTCAAATTCTCCCTCCCATTCAGGTAGCTACATTGTCTTGTTTTCCACACACACCTTCTCAGTTCTCTGTCCCACACTTCAGATATCCCTCCTGAGCCAGGTGACCTCTGTGGGAGTATTTTATCTTTATTAAATATAGTATGTGGGGTTAATGTGATCCAAACCTGAAGTATGTTATTTAGTCAAAAAAAACATTTGGATTAACCAAGTACCAATGCACCCACTTACCCTGCTGATCATCCTGCTGAGTGAAGTCCAAGTGCTGTCTGTTCTTGGCTTTCCTGAGTGGTTCACATGGTGAAACATGGGAGCCTCAGCAGGAGAGGGGAGCAGAGCCTAACTCTAGAGTGGTTGCTCCCTTCATTTATGGTTGTCCTCTGGAAATAAGACACCACTCAGCCTGAATAAGGACATTGCAATCCCATATTGTGCCACTAGTGCACCTGCTTCTAAGGCACTGTAAAGCTGAATGTAGCAAATAGTCACAATGTTTAACAGAGTAACTCACCCTTAATTGTCTTTGAATTACTAGAACATTTTAATTTTTTTTATGTTATTGTAGAAATCGCACTCATATATCCATATCTCCCTTTCTTCTTATCACAGAAAGGACTTCTACAGACCTTCCAAGTCAAAAACCCTCCTTGCTCAATGCAAAAGCTCAGACAAATCTTCAATGATTATCACGTGTTTCCTGCTCCTGTGATCACTGAAGTCTCTTTTGCTATCCAAGTCCAGTGGACAGCAAAAGAACTGAGGGACATCTGTCACCTGACACCATGACTGAGTAGCTTTTATTATCAATCCTGTGTATAGTCCTCAGGTAGCAGGAGTAGTGTCTGATGAAGCTCCACCTATTTGCTCATCTACATGCCCACAGGCATCGTATACATGTATTTCAGAGACGTTTCAGCAAGCCTAGTCAATAAAATCTTAGTCCATTCCAAGTTTATAAGGGTTCAATCAGGCAGATGTTAATCAGTGAACTATGCACAAAAAAGCGAGCAGCCGTTTCTACCGTCTCCAAGATACTTGCCATAGAATCTATTATTCCAGTACCACAATTGAAAAAGGGCTTAGGTTTCAATTGAATCTCTTTTGCAGTCTCAATGAAATTAGGGCTCCTCTAGGCTGATACTTACTCTAATGAACCTGAATACTGTGAAACCCTCCTTTTCGACCCCCAAAAAGGCTTCTCTGACCATAAACAAGACTGTATCTCTGAAGGATTTCCTATGCTCTATTGATCTAGTGGTATGCTTTATAGTCTCTCAAGAATGGTATTTGTCTTTATATCAAGTTTAGAACCAGCAAAATTGCCCCAGACAATTTTATTAAGCTGATAGAGAAGGGAACTGCTCATTTTAGGAAGAGAGAAGGACCTTTGCTTTGTTAGTCAGTTAATCAGAGGTTTTTCATTTATGTTCTCTGAAATTTTCTTTTCTTTAGAACTCAGAGAATTTCAGACAGTCTGAGAGCTGTTTTGCTTCCAGGAATTTCTAAATTGAGACAGTTGAAGGAATTCTTTCCATATATTTTTTTGTTGGTTGGTTGGTTGGTTGTTTTTTTAAATAAAAACAAACTCCTTGATATTTGATAATCTAAATCCCATCAATGGCAATGGAAAACTTGCTACTAACTTTAATGGAACTCAAGGAAAGTCACATTCTTAGTGAGAGTTTTGAAAGAACTTTGATTTTTGAAGACTAGCATACTCACTTTAGAGGCAGGCAGGTAAATCCTGGAGTTACATGTCACCTGTGTGTATATCCATAGATTTCCAAGTCGATGGGAATTTATCTATGTGTGCTAAGCAGAACTCATAAAATGACAAGAGTCATGCTTCAACAAGCATGCAATCTAATTTAGTCAGGTGAAGGAACGGAACAGAAAGAGTAGGGTGTGAAGAAGAGAAAGACAACAGAAGCCAGGGGAATGTTAAATTCTTTTGTAAATGTAATTAAAGATTATCTTTCACTGTTTCAGTGAAGGTGACATAGGTACTGAGAGATATTACCAAGATATTCATAACAAGTGGCATGTAACCTTATGTGAAGTCTTGGTTTGCCTAAGGTTGTTATAGTTATCTTACTTGCTGCAATGTTGAAAGTACACTCAAGATGTTGTTTAGTTGAAGAAGGTGATATATGGCGCAGAACTCCAAACACACCAGGAAGAGATTGGCAGACTTACACATGTATAAGAAATCCAAGAACTTTATGGATTTTAATGTCACTATTTGAAAGCTATCTAGAGATATTGTATCGAGAATAAACTGATGTAATTACACTAGGGCTAAAATAAATGGAGAACAAAGTGCATAGTCAAAACCACTGATATACAAAAGAAGCAAAGAAACAGGATTCGTTTGGAATGGGGACAACTAAATGAAGAAAGTACAGTTAAAGAAATAGTCCTAGTTGCAACAGTAATTTAACAGTTTATTGTAATGGTCATCATCAAAACTAAGGAACAAAGAAAGTTCATTTACCACATAGACATTGTCCTTTCTAAAAATTTCTTCAGTGTCCTCTTTCTCTGGATGACAAGACTTCCTGTGGGGATGAAAAAAAATTGAAGGTCCAGATTAATGAACTATGGTTAATTCAAAATACATTGTGGTACATCAAAATATGTTTTTGGCAAGTGAGGGAATCCCAGATGTTTCATTCCTAGGGTTTAGTTTGTTGGTTTGTTTTGTTGTTTTTTTTTTTTTAAATAATAACAATTCTTTAAAAAAATCATATGGTTCATTCAAAAATTTTGGAAAAGGCTTGAATACGATTTTGATTTCTGCATTGACATGATAGATAGATGATAGATAGATAGATGATAGATAGATAGATAGATGCTTTTAAAAGATGTTCCAGCCATGACTAGTGCTTGCCTTCAGGTATTAAAGGGTTCTCCAGATCGGTTTACTGAATTACCCAATATGTCAGTTATCATCACAGTCCTTTTCAGCAGGCAGCCTTTGGTGGGAAAATCCAGGATCCAACCAGTGGGGCACTGACATCACTGCATCCCAGCCACAGCAGACATTCAGAGACTCTGAAGCAGAATAGAATTGCTTACCATAGGCGCTTCTTTCATGTAGCATTAAGAGTTACAAAGACTACAAGTCAATACACAATTTATATAAATGTTCTCTGAGCATCTCTGAAGCCAAGAGAACTGTTAGACACTGAGTAAAGTGAGCAATGCCATATTTTAATGACCATCTGAGGTCTTAAGTTAATGCTCTGAGTTTTTAGAGAAGCCTGAGATCTTTGATGGCCCACTGACAAAAAAAAAATCTTGGTTGCTAATTCCTTGCATGTTAATGCTATGCTTAATAAGTTTATATGACTTTGCTCGATCATGGGGCAGGAAAATGGAGAGTTCGTTTGTTTTTTTTATTTTCATTTTTTCTTTGCTTTTCGTTGTCTCCATGAGCTGATGAGTTTTGCTGGTGACATTCCATTTTTCTCTTGTGAGAAAAAGTCCTGTAACTGCCTTTGTTTACTTTGATTCAAGCAAACAAGTCACTGCTGTCTTTCACTTGATGAGATATAGCATTGCCATCTATTTAACCCAACTAAATTAAAAAAACAATAATCTATGAAGGTAATTTAGCACTGTTTCAGGACACTTGGCACAGAAGGGGATTGAGTTGCACTTTAAATTGGGAGTCTTACAGATGTATTACTCCGAATGCATTAAAAAAGACAAAATAAACTAAGGAGAAATAAAGTAGCAGGCTCAGCTCTGCATTTCTGAAGTCAGAGCACCAAAGCAGCTGTGGCTGATGACTGCTAAAAGTATTAAAGCATTCCAACATTGCCATTGTAATCTTACTGGACAGAAACCAGGAAAGCTTTATACCACAGCAGTTTTAGGACTTCTGCCTGAAGAGTACAAACAGAAACAGCACAAATTAGATGGCAGAGCTTGACTAAAGGTGACTTTTGGTTTAAGAATGCTGCAGGCCATGGTTGGTTAGCTTTGTTCTTGGGCCATGTTTGATGTTACTTGTCAAATCTCAGACATAGAAAACCGGGAAGAGGAAGAAAACGGAGAGAAAGAGATAGCTGCAATTAAAAGTAGGTATTCTCTAAACTGTAGACTTTTATTTTTATAGCTGGCATGTTCCTCAGTTCAGACCTTACCCTGGGTGAAAGCAGTTGATTATTTCTTACACCATTTAGCCTTTGTCAGGAGGGCTATTTTAACTGCAAAGAGAAATACATGAAACTGTCAGCCACAGACCCTTCATTCCCAGGCTTATTTTTGTCAACGATGATGCCATTTTTTTATGGCACACTCCCTTTCACAGAGATACAAAGATCAAATGTGATTGTTTCATTTTCCATAACTCTTCCAGACAAACATAGCTCATCCAGAAAAATAATAATAAAAGCCCCAAAGAAGTAAACAACATTCACAGAGGGAATATAGCTGAAGCAATTCACACAGTATATACAAACATATAGTTGTACAAAACCTGCAACATGAGGTTTTTGTTACATTTTAACAGTGTTTCCTCAAATCTTCAAAGCTTGCTTGATGGTTTGCTGAAGTAATTGAACCACTCTTGAGTTGTTTTATATAGGACATCTTATCTTTCTTTCATTACCCAGTCCGTGGCTTCTTTTCTATTCCCATGAAATCCATGTACACACTTTAGAAGCCCTCCTGAACAAGCTTGCTTCTAACTTTCACAGAGCCCTTAGCACAATTTGAATACGAAAGAGATACTGAATAAAAAGCTTTAATCTCTTGTCTGCTATTCTTCTTTCCTGCCTCTTCATCTCCCCCCCCACCCCCCCTTCTTCCAAGAGCTTTTCTGTGTTAGTAAAGTGAACACTTTCTGTTTAAAGTAAGTGTAATGCTCAAGAAGATGCACCGAGAGAGTGAATTCGAAAGCCTGGCCTGTGAAGCCTCTCTGCCACAATTTAAGCAATATTTGTGCTGCACTTACTCGCTCTTGAGCTTTTTGCAGGTAAAAGATTAGTAAAGAGCTCTCCTTAACAAAATCATTCAATCAGTAGCAAGCATAGGCAGTATCAAATGTGCCCTCCACCTCAAATACTGTGGGGCTCTTTCTTCTGATACCTCTTCCCTCAGTTAACTGGAACTGCTTTGAAAGGGCTTTCTGTTCTCTGCTCTCTTGTCAATTTGAATGCCAGGAAATGAGCCCCCTTTGTGAGATTAATTAATAGCAGGAGCTGATCGGCCCAAGCCCAATTGCCACGCAACAGAGCTGTAATTGCTACTTTGTGGAAAGGAAAGAAAAAGTTTTGGTTGCAGTTTAAGAAGAGGGTTTAAGGAAAGTTCTTTGAACTAGAGGTCTCAGTGCACTGGATTAAGGCAAGAAGCAAGGAGGCCTTTGAAGTTTGTTAAGAGGTTTTGGAGGAGAAAAAAGTTGGGTGGCAAATGGGAGCTGGCAACATCAAAAGCGTTTAGCACCATTCCTCACCTGCTTGTATTCAGAGCAGGGACCACAGGCTGCAAGCATCATTTGCTTGTAGTTTAAATGGCCAGTGTGGAGCTCTGTTTGTTTGGATTGGAAACTGTACCGTGTATGTCAGTATGTATATAAAGTTTGTTACACCTGAACATACAAAAGCCACATGTACCCCAGCACAGGCACAAGTGTGTGCGTTACATGTACAGGTATACACAGTCAGAGTTCAAGATTGATATCTGTCATTTTAATTCCTACCACATATCAATTCTTGCTACTTTGTTAATTACTTGTGCAGTGACATACTAGTAGTCTCTGATTGCTAATATTACTGATCCCACATTTGATTAAAAGGCTTAGCAGATGCAGGTTTTTCCGTGACCTATTATATACATTTATATTTTATATACATTATATAAAATATATAATATTATTATACGTTATACACATTTTTTTGGCAATAATTCAAAATCTAAGGTCACCTTCAGGCAAAATTTGAAAGTGAACACAAGTCCCTTGCAAATGCCTATGCCAAAAGCAGGTATGACAGAAATCTTTGCATGAGCTGGCAATATAACCTGTGTGACAAATTAACATCCCTTCCTCTTTTTCGCATTTAATGGCAAAGATGCAACTTTACAAGCAGAGCACAGTTCTGAGTGGAACAGAGCAAAGATCCTGGAAAACTGCCCTAATGGAAGCCAGAGGATTACCTTGGAGCCAGGGGATCCCCAAGTGCTGCAGAGCCAACAATCTCATTCTGCTCCACAGCCAAGAATTTCGTTCTGCTCCACACCTCACTGCATGGCCCATGGCCGTAGCATATGCACTGGAAATCCCTTGGTGGCACAAAAGCACCTCAGAGGCTGTTACAAGCCAGTGGAGCTTAGAGTAGCCTTGAGGTGTTCTGAATTATACAGATGAGATGCTGTCAGCCCTGAAATTCAGAGAGGGCAAAGGTGGGGGAAATCCATTTTTGTCCACTTCCTCAGCATTTGTCATTTACGCCACCAAAGTCAATGGGTCAAATTCACATCTCATGTGATCTGAACATAGCCAGTGATTGCTGGACAAATTTGGCCTGGTATCTATACTCTCTTAGTACCAGGATAGCACCACAAAATAGACCACAGATGTCTTGTCACAAACCATTTGCTCTCTGAGGGTGGTGACCGTCCTTTTTATTCTCTCTTTCTACAGCACCCATTAGGAAGGACTTCTACCACTGTAAATGGTGCTTCTAGTCAAACATGCAATCCTCACAACAAACAGGCCCTTGTGCTGGTATGGTGGTAGGATGAAATTCCAGAGTAACAACAATTGTAAATTCATTTAGATCTCAGATACCTGCCTTACAGTTTAGGAATAATAAGAAAAAAGGGGGTTTTTTTCTTTTTCAGGAGTTGCCAGGATCTGTGGATTTGTATATTTTCCCTTTTTCAATCTTACGTACAAAAATAAAATAGAAAAAAAAAATGTGCTTTCAAATAGGTGTCAACAGGTATTTGAACTCTTTCTACACTTCTCAAGCCAACCCTTCAAGATTGTATTTGATCAGGAATTTTTTCCCTCCCCTCCTCCCAGGTCACTGTATTTCTTTAAAGGGTACAATTAAAAGAGAATGTGAAATGAAACCTTGCTGAAACAAAAATCCAGACAGAAAAACATTTTAGTGGTGAAGGCTTTAGTGAGATTACAAATGAAAACTTAAAAACAAAACCAAAACCAAACTAAAATGAGAAAAAACCCACCCAGAATTCACCTTACCTTAGCCTTTGCATCTTCTGGCCTCAGCCGGGCTCCCTCTGCCTCCAAAGCACAGCTCTGACACTCTAAGACAGGTGAGATAATGTGCCTTTTGGGCATGGCTGTCCTGTTCCAGTGTCTACAGAGGGAGCTTGACCACCTAACTTAGGGCAGCACATTTTGAAACAGTCAGGGCTGGGGAGAGGGTCACCTCTCCTAGAAAGAGAAGTCCAAACACTGCCAGATGCACTAGAAAGAGGCATTTTATTATTCCTTTTCATTAATGGCTGATAAAAAAATTTAGCTTATTCTTGTAATTGTTAGAACACCCTGGAGTCAAATACAGCATAAACAATATCACCAGATAAAGTGCAGCAGAGATTTAGAGTACAGTGAATTTTCTCCATGTTGTAGTCTCAAGAATCAGTTTTCTCTGCTGTTGATACGGGGTTCATATCTGCCTTCAGATCTATCTATCATTTCTTAAATTCAAAGTGCTTCACAAAATAGAGAAGCCTTCTTGAACAACAATAATTTTTGCATCTTAAACTCGTGGGTGCACCCCGATAGTATTTATGATGGGTAGTTTGCTCATTTTGCACCTCATCTTTCTCCACTTGCTCCTTTTCCTGTTCTACCATTACACAGCCTCCCTGCTGTCCTCCCCTCAGAGCAAGAAAGGAGTGATTACATTCTTCAGTATCTCTAGAAATTTATCTGCTTATACATCACACCATAAGAGGGTTTCTTTTCCATACAATAATGAAGAAGCAACCAAACATAAAAATTTAAGGAAAACACTAATCCTGAGGCTACCTGGGTGAGCTATAGTAAGTGTACATGTACTGTTTTCAGGGTGTTTTTCTACCAACTTCTGAATTTATCTGCTCATCTCATTTAGGCCATCTTTCTTCTCAGCTGCTCATCTACTAGCTGGTAACTTACTTGGAAACCAAGGCTTTGAATGCAGTTTACAACTGGGACGTTTCGAGGAGATTGTAGGGAAGCCAGATACAAATGCAAGTCTTCAGGAGGCATTAGTGTTCTCACCTCATCCTAACCTGAAGCTTAGGACATGTAAAATTCTCAGACTTCAATATTCCAAGGTCACATTACATGTCACAGTAAATTTTACTTACCTTAGGCAAAACAGTGATGTAGATCTTTATTTAAACATACAAATTAATTCACAAAATGTCTACAAGATATCCAAGCCCATCCATATATCATTGTTTTTCACTGAGGTTTTCTATAATTACATCTGTTAACAAATGCAGCAAATTCAATTAAAATTTAACTGGCAGTGCGTGGAAGCAAAACAGGTTCACTTTTATTATGTCAAACACCTTATTTTATGCCATGCATGTTAAGGTTTACCACTCCTTAAGGCTTGCAACTGCAACATTTTAACTGATATCTGGAGGCTTGTAATTGTATGTGTGCACATCAATTATGGATTGGATTCAGCATTTTCAGATAACTTCACCAATCACAAAGAGAGCCCAGTGGTCTCCTGGCATTTTCGGAGCAGTTTGATTACAGGTGTAATACATACAGCCTTGTTAGCTCTCAGTGATGAGGGATTCCCTTCCCTGCTGGGTTCTAGCTGAGGCACTGACCATTGCTTTTCACTAACAATTTCTATCTGCTCCCAAGAGATGTTTTAATGAGCCCCTCCGACATGGCCAAAGGCAAGAAATGTTCTCTGGGCCAGTGAGGTGAAGAGCCAAAGCTTAGCCTACTAGGCAAGCAATAATTAATAAGGCATTTTTGATTCATCTCAATTCATTAACAAAGTTACTTTTTTTTTTATTACTGCTAAGCAACACAACGTTAAGTCTGTCACATTACTCACAAGTATTGAATGAAAAACTCGTGCCAAGGTATGCAAAAAAAAAATTAATTTATGACAAAAATAAATGAATTTAGAATACTAATTGGGAGAAAGCAACTGACAGATACAGTGAGAGATTGATTTTAGGGGAAACGGAGAAATCTGTTTTCTGTTTATTTTAAGGACAGGGAACGAATACTGATTAGAAATGTATAGCCAGTTAGGTTAGTGCAGCATTTGGTTGGGTTAGTACAGGATGTTAGATTTGTCTAAAATTCTCCCCAGATTTGTGGCTATCTGCTACTCAGGCAGAGTGACAGTGGGGCTGTGGTCTGTTGGGATTAGTGGCAACGGTTCCTTGAGTCCCTTAGACTGCATGGCCCTATGACAGTCAGTTTGCCAAATTACAACATTGCTTCTTTCATTAGGAGGTAACATTGCTTATTATCAGCAAAAACTGATCAATGAGGTGACAAACCTGCTGGAATAATCTGAATAAACTACTCAGAGCTGATTAAGAAATCCTCGAAATTTTTGTTTTCACCAAGTCAGGATCTTGGGAAAGACAACCAGCTTTGATATGTTGCTTGGCATTTTGTTTTCTTCCTCCTTTCCCCACATTGAGAGTAAAGGGAAAGGCATTGCCAGGAAGAGGAGTAAAAAGAAATATTAGTTAAAAACAGAGTGCATCAAAATTGAAGCTCTTTAGAGATATGGAAGGGGCATCAATCACTTCTGTGGGCACATTAAGCTGTTACATATTATAGCCATCTCGGTTTAAGTGGTGTAAGGCTCATCTCATTTGCATTTGTTGTGTTACAATCTTGCTTCAGGCCTGTCTCCACAGTGAATAAGGTGGCTGTGCAAGGCAGCTTGTGGCTGGCATAAAGGATATGTCAGAGTCAAGCTGCTTCACTAATCAGCTTTGCTGGGGCAGATACATGATAGTCTATGTGAAGAAATTTAGATAATAGTATACAGCATCCCCTGGAACTGTATATAGTGTATATAGGGCTTTAGACTAACTTCTAATCCTTCACGGAGAATTTGTAAATACTGCAGCGATGTTCTAGTGACCTCTAAAGGCAGCTGGTTTGCGCTGTGTAGCACTTTTTGCCAAACCTCCCGCTTTGTAACACACATAATGCTAATGTCCCCAACTGTTCTACGTGGGGAATTTTCCCCAAAATACCATTTTTTTTTTCCGTTAAACCTTCCACGTTTCATTGCCACGGTCCCAGTTCCTCCCCATTGTCCGGAGCAGCTGCGGGTGTACCCCGCATCCCAGCCCTCCTGCCCTCCAGCATCCCCTCCTCCTCCTCTTCGCCCCTCTGCCTTCCTCTCCCCCCGGATTTGCCACGCCGCTGGCCGAGCTAACGGCCCTCACAACTCGCCTGACCCTCCCCTGGGGCTCGGCGGCGTCTTGCGCTGTGGTCTCGCTTTCCGTCCCTCCTCCAAACAACTTGGCGTTGTCATCAACTTCCCTGCATCCAGCAGGCCAGGCCAGGGGCTTTATTAACATAGAATAACAGTACCTCGCCACAGGCCAGCCAGCATGGGTGCTGCTCCGAGTCGAGTTTGACTGCAGTGCTAAACTGGCTAAAAATGTAAGTTTTTATAGACGTTACTCTTCTGTTTCACATTTTCTTTCCCTTTCCTTTTCCCTCCGGTGGTTTTGAAATGACGTTTATGAAAGAAAAGAAAATAATAATAAAAAAAAGGGAACAAGAAAAGAAGGTTAGAGTTGATATTCATCTGCCTTTCCCTCAACTCTTTCTGGCACAGCTTTTCCAAATCTCTGTAGCACAGCGTTTTTCCCACTGTCATTCCCCAGCTAGCAGGTCTAGCGTGTCATTTTCTCCAGTGTCACTTTGCAAAGATGACCAGATGGGAGTGAGAAACCTTCACCTGGCTGGGCAGGTCGCTCCTGTCCTGCACCTCTCCTGCTCGTTCACCTCATTCTCTCAGCAGCTCCGATGGTGAGCGTGAGACGCTGTGCTTTGTTAGCTTGAGTCATAATTAAACAATTAAGCCGGACATTCAGGTCCATCTGGACAATGGTGCGCACGCACACACACACAAATTAAATGTCAGAGGATAACTGAAAGCTACAGAGTGTTTTAAATGCAGGTGAATTCTACGGGATAATAGATCAGGAATGTCTTTTCTTGCTACTCTATTGAAGACAAGGGGAGCGTTTTCTAAAACAACCTCCTCCCCACCACCATCACCACCGAAACGCCCCCACCCCCCCATGATGAAAGAACGATGAAGTTGAATAGTTGGGAGATAATAACTCTAACGGTAAAGGTCCTAGCATACGTATACCACCCTGCCTCTGGCAGTAATCCTGGCTTTGGGGATCTGAAATTTCCTAAAGATGTATTAGTGTCTTATACACATGTGCTCTTGTGCACTCATAATCCTTTTCACTAGCTTCTTAGCTGCATGCTTTGTATTTAAATTTTCCTTCTGACCAAGTAAATCCCTTTGGATGAAGTGACAGGAGCTTTTCAGCACCCATAGCTGGGTGACAGCTGGTGCAGAGGCTCTGAAAGACTGCAAAGTGTTCCTTACTAGCTTTCTTCAGGACCGATGTCAGCCACCAGCTGAGCGATTTGTTAGCTCCCCTTTGGGCATCAGTCAGCTGAAGAGGCTCACATTAGAGGCTAAAGTAATACAATGGATATTAATATAAAAAAAAAAAAAAAAAAAAAAAGGACACTAAAACCAATATCTGTGCTCCTGGCTTTACTGTGCTTTTAATTAGGTGCTTATTCATTAGACATGAACATGGTATGTTTTCATTATTTCGGGAAACCCTTTATTAATACTGTATGAAGTATATATGCTGGCCTCAGAAACACACTGTTAAAACTTTGAAAGACGTAATTGTCAGAAGCCTTTCTAGGAGCAGCACAGCGGTTAGTTTACTTACAGATCACAGAACAAGATGTTTGTATTTATTTTCCCTCAAGTAAAGTTTTCCTGCAAATGTCCAATGTGTAATATATTCTGTTATTTAATTCTAGATTTGAAGGTTTGCTTCTCAGGGGTTCTGGCAAGTTTTTGCTATTGGAATTAGTAATGAGGAGCACTGGAACTGTGGAAGTAAATCGTGCAATATAATCAGGTTGTTAAAGGAAAAGCAATCGAAAAATGGGACTATTTCAGAACCAAACTAGGGCTGGATGTCACATTGCAGGATACTGCCTGCAGTTTTTTTCTGAGGGGGTGCAGGCACAAAGGCAGGGGAGAAATTCTTCACAATTTCTCCAACTAGTAAAGCAAAGAATAATTTAAAAGAAGTCAATTTTTCAAACACAGTAGCTCATATGATAATTTTTTAAATTATTTATTGATCTCTAAGGAGACTGAAGTACTGAGCTAGGTAAAACTCCCACAGCATTCAAGACGTTTTGCTTGAGTAAGGACTGTTGGCTTAGACCAAAGACTTACGAGAATTACTTTATAAAAATAGTAATCATTATTCAATACTTTGTTGGTGTACCACCCACATATATCTGTGAAAGCATTTCAGCTTTTAAGTAATAATACAGTTCTGTGATAAACAAACATGTAGAAGTATTGTAATTGTATTATTTTATCTAACACAAATCATAATAAAATTCTCATTTACAAATTGGGATAAATGGAACAGTGAAGTTTCTTTCTTTGGGTTGTTATGTTTTAATAAAGTTGGGATAATAGGGTGTTTCTCTTTTTCATATTTTTTGTTGTTCTGGAAATGAATAGGGGATCCTAAAGGAATAAATCAAAATTCCAAAAAGACATATGAACTCCCTCAAAGCTCTGAAACATTATTATTCCTAGAAGCAAATAGCTAAATTAAAACTACAGTTATCTGAGGCAGTTCCAAATTCAAATTTTCCCCTCAATGACTAAAATCAAACCAACTTTGGGCCTTTGATTCACATTCAGTAAAAAACTTTGAAAGTAATTTCTGTAAGAATGCTCATTTTCAAAGAAATATAACAGCTTTCAATATCATGCATTTCACTCAACGTTTCTTTCCATTTTAATCAGATCTGGAGGTTTATTGTCTATTTTCTTTCACTGACAGTTGCTAATTGAATAAGATATATTTTGTAGAAATAATAAAATTTGCAAGGTGCTTCTTGTCTGTGAGTGATAGATCACAGAAATGAGGAAGATTCTTCAAAAGAATTAAAATAAAGCTTTGTTTTCTGGCTCTTCTTTTTACTTTGGAAACTTAACAGAACTAATTTACAAAGGAAAAGTGAGGTCTTTTTATTTTAAAAGCTATTTCGTTCCTCTGCAGACTCAGTTACATACACACCACGAGAAGGCATAGTGCAGTTTCAGTAAAGAGATAACATTATCTTTCACAGACCAAATCAGACATGTATTTACAGTTTTCAGTCCTCCTGCAGCCTTTGAATATATTCTTGCTATTCACTCTTACATCTGGATTTTGACCCTTCTTTGCATGCATTTTTCCCACCTCCAAAATGTGCTGCTGTTCAGCCAGAAAATAAACACTCCCTAAAATCTCAAATTAAGCGTACCCCTGAATGAATTGCTGAGGGACCTGATCCTGCACTCACTGAAGTCTGTAGAAGTTTTAATCACAAATCACACGCAAATGAGACAAGGGGCCTTATATTCATAATACCTGGACAACCTTCTGAGCTGCAGGACTGAAGGCTTTCTTCTAAGTGTTGTAATTCTAGGAATCTGCTAATAATAAAAGTGGAATTTGGGAGATTTTTATTTGGAACTCAGGCGTTTCACTTAGGTCATGATCCTAAGCACTTCTTCAGCGTGTTTTTCCCTTATGAATTATTAATACAGGGCTTGTAATGGGCTCACAAGTGACTCCAGAGTCCTTATTAGTAAATCATGGTCACAATATCAGACTGAAAAATTCTCAGGATGTACAGTAAAGGTAATATTTAACATCCGTAAGATTTGAGAAAGAAAATATACAATAGCAAAATATAAGGGAGTCTCTATTTCCTCTAAATATTAATTAACATTTTCCCAGTTTGGGTCAATAAAAGTTCCTCTTGCAAGATTTTATTTCTTTATTATTCCCTGTTTTTATAAACTTCTTTTCTGATTATTTTGTAACAGCTTGTTTTAAAATTCACTTCTTCGCTTTCTATACAAACACTGTTGGTGATCCTTTACTATTATTTTTAAATATACAGCAATTTTTTTAAAAAAAAATATAGGGCATACCTGTATGTTTGGTGTCTGTTTACATTTTCTGTAATGTAGTCATTAAGCACACAACGTAGACTTAAAGGATGTCAAAACTGACAACCACACTATGATTGATGATGCTGTGCTAGACTAATTCTTACCAGGTGTGGTGTGATGTGAATTCAAATGCAGCTCAGGGTTCTTATTTGTATTAGTAAAGTTGTGCTTTGTCAAAGTTCTGTGACTTCTTAACCCGCTAAATCCATCTTCTAATCCAAGTTTTTCTTTCCCTTATTGCTGTATACAATATTTTTCTCCCTCTCTCTCAATAAAGCAATCCTTACGTCGTTGTCTTTAGTCAGGGTTTTTTAAGACCCCCAGTTTGTGGAAATTCTAGAAAATACCAAGTCTTATGAGGTTATGTTAATTAAGTGTAAAATCTACATAAAGGCTTCCTAAGTGACTTGAGCTAGGGTAGGCAAAATTATGTAGGGTGAAATTCCCTCCATCAGCATAAAGCATCAACAGGAGAGCTTTATGTGGATAAGGAGTAAAATCCATGATCTCCAGCCAGAGAAAGGGCTATGGTATAGACTTCTTTGGTCCCTACATACGTTGTCTCTACTGTCATCCCTTGTCACTTGCAGAGCATGGTGGGGCTTGTTATCTCTTGTAAAATGTCAGTGATAAATATTGGGTACTTGTACTTTTGAGCAACAGATAGATATTTATGGGATAGCCCAGGATGCTTAACCTAAACTTATAGGCTTTTTTTTTCTCTCTCCCCTTTCTCCACCACCCCACACCCCCCCACACCCCCTTTTTGGCTCTGTCCTTACATTGCCATCAGCTGGATCATTGGCCAGCCATAATTCCAACCTCTTTGATAACAGAGAACCATGTTGGTCTGGGATGGGCAATGGAGGCACATTTTTTTTGTCTCCTGGCTGAATGATCTATGTCTATCATGCTTGATTGTATTTATCTTGATTTTATTTATACTTTATTACCAAAAGTAATGATCTTTAAAACAGAGTCTTGGGACACTCAGAAATATGTGCAATAAAATTCTTAGAGTTTGATTTACTTCAACAGCCAAATAATCTAAAACCCTAAATAACATGATTCAATGAATCATCATATCAAATGTTGTGCTGCTAATCTACAAAAGTACCTATCACCCCCACGAGTACCTCCCCCTTTCCTTCACCCAATCCCATTTCACTCAAGTCTAATTTTAAGTGAATGCTTTCTCATGCAAATATCCATTGATTTGAATGAGATTTTGCAAGGGTAAAGACTGAGCAAAGGCTTGGGGATGTGATCTTCAGAGAAAAACCCAACTCTGTCTTTTGTGGCTACAGAGAGTCACTGCACAGGAAAGTTATTGTACTAGTACTGCACAACGACAGTGAGAGAGGGACCAGCACATGGGACAGTAATGTGCAGTCTGCAAGGCACCAGTGGCAGGAGCACCCTGGAGGGGTTGGCAGGGAGGGAGACAGGGGGGTTGGGTGTCATCTTGATTACTCAGCTACCCTCGTTCCATCATTACCCTAAAATATCTTCAAGATCTCTCTGCTGAAGTCCACATTCAAAGGTGGGCACAGGTGGAGAGGGATAAATTTTAGTTCTACTGGTAAATCAAGTTGTCCCATTTACCAAAACAACAGAGAAAAAATGTATTTTCATTTGTCAGCATCCTGATAACAAGAACTGAGGTTGGGATAGTTATTTTTTTTTTTTAGAAAAAAATAATCTTTTTCTTATATTTAGATAATTTTAAACATTAGTTGCTTGGAATTCAAATGTATTGAAGAAACCTGAGGAAGTCACAGTGACCCCTGTATTATTATATATATTGAATAGATATTGTATATACTGAATATTGTATCATTCAGAACTCAGGAAATCAACATTATAATTATAGATATAAAACACTTTTAGATATAAAATTACCTCCTTTTTTTTGTTTGTTTGGGAACTTGCACATGAACTCCAGCAAACTGGGGTAGAAGTTTTCATGGAAAGGGCAACAGGGAAACAGAGAGACAGAAATCCATTGGAGCTGAGCTCAGTATCTTTATTTTCTGATATACTCTGCTTACAAAATACATCCCATTTTTTTGCAGTAGAGCAATGGATGAGAGGAATGATCCCTAAACTTGCAGCCCTGATGACAGATCTTCCCCACATACTTATTTTAGAGTAAATACAGGTAATCACATGATTTTCTGAATCATGTTAATGAATTACAATGCTAGCTTTGTGTCCGCTTTGAAAACTAGGTAAAAACCACTAGAAAGACTACTATGCCATCCACTTTATAGCAAAGGTGTTAAAGTATCCCATGTGCATCAGTTACTTAATTGACATTTGCAGTTAGCTTTATTTGCTACATTTAAAGTACTCCTGTATAAAAACAGTTGTCCAAAGAAGTGCTAAAGTCACTCTGAAGACTGTTGTCACATACTTGAGGTGAGATGGTGCCCTGTGCCAGAGAGCATGCAGGCTGGGTGACCTGGCATGTGGCAGGCATGAGAATGAATGGAGAACTGTTTCTTCTTTATCATGAGTAGACACACATCTGGGTGGAGCTCAGGCAATTCTTGGAGGCCTTACTAGTTTTCACAGATCAGTCAGTGCTGTTTTCTTTGCTTCACTCATTTTTCATCCCAGTTTGCTCACTGGCATCAAGTTTGTTTCTTCCTGCTGGAGTCCTCCACTTGCACTGCATTTTGGCTACTTCATTCTTAGTGGGCTGGAAAAGAGTTTTTCCACAATATCAGTTGGTGTTAGTGGTGTCAGTGGTGGAAATCTGCTTCAAGTAGATTTTCCAGGAGGCTTGGCTAGGTAGGATTCTGTAGCAATACTGATAATTTTTTGCTGCTTCTGTATTTCAGACTTAACAATATTAAGCACTGCTCTGCTTTATGACCACTGTTTTGGCAGCTGCAGAGAGTGTGTCCTGACAGATTTGTGAAGGGATGAACTACTTAGTTATTGCTTCCCCTAGTTCTGTTGTCCTAGCTATTAAAAAAACAACCTTTGCTTTAACAAAGTGTCGCTCTTACTGTTTTTTTTTGCTGAACCAGTAAGATATCACACTGATCAAAAATGGCTTACAAAACAAAAATTAAAGCAGAAGAAAGAAGTCTGAGAGATATGTGCTAATGTATTCCCCCTTGCAAGTCATATGAGGTGCTTTTAGTGATGTTCCTCATCCTCTCCCAACCTATAAGTCATGTTACTGAAGCACACGATTCAGACTTGTGGTCAAGGTATTGTTTTTTTAGCCATCATCTGAGCCAAGGTAAGATCATCTTTGAAACATAAGGAGAGTGTGAAATAACAATACCTAAGGTAAGACTTTTTTTTTTTTTTCACTTGGGGCTGCTCTAGGACAATTTCCTTTCCTTTGTTGAAGGCTGAGAGAATCCACAAAGCTGCTGAGATGTCACATAAGAACCCTTCTTGCCATGTAGCACCTTTGATCAAATGTCTAAGCCCTTAACTGTATTTTTGTAAAATATATTGCTTTTTTATTTGTAGAATGATTTTGTCTCTCTTGGTAAATAAATATGCTACATTTCTGTTTCCCACCATTTCCATAGGAAGGCAAGAGGAAGAGGCAGGCAGGCAATCCCAGACCCTCTCATCCCCACGGGAGTGTCAGAGGTGGAAGAAAGGCTGAATGCAGCAGAAAGGACATGAGTGAATTTCAGCAGAGAGCACTGAAGAGGAATTATCTCTGAACATAATGTGCTGGCCAACAAAGCACAACCGATAACTTCCAAGGCCATTGTGGACCTAAAATGCTAGCAGTGGTCAAAGCAAATTAAGACTTTTATTACGGGACCCTCATGTATCATTTTACTGCAGCAGGATTACAGTGCCAGCCCTGCAGAGGGAGATTTAGTCAGGTAATTCTCATTAAGGGGCAAAGCTCTCTGACTTCGGCGGGTGCTTTGCCTGATTAAGTACTGAAGAACCAGGCCCTAAGGTTGGCCCAGCTGAGCTCTAACCAATCTGCCTTTATGCAAGCCAAAGCTTCATATATCAGCTCCAGCTCATGCAGTGGAGTCTTACCAGGCATTCTAATCCTAAGGGGAAACATTTCATTGCAATGCACAGCAATTTGCATTCTTTCTCAAAACTCTGCTATTATATTATCCATTTTTCTCTTGATTAAAAGTGATCAAGAAGTGCACACTCACACACTACACATGCAGGCTTTCCATACAGGAGGCCTGGAACTCACATTCAAATTCAGGCTGGAGGAGATCTGGCAACTTCCAGCTCTTGATGGATTTATGCTGTTCTAATAATAGTCACAATTCACTGATAATTATCAAGGAGGGAAGTTGCTGTGTTTTGTATTGTTGTTGTTGGGCTTCTAAGATATTCAAGTGTTTTCAGAAGTATCCAATACCAAAGAGTTCTTAAACACTGCAAGACCTCTGAGCCTGTGCAGATGATTTTAATTCTACCTGCTGATGGTCAACCTATGGCGTTAGTTACTGGCACAAGGAGACAGAGAACTGGATCTACACTGGCACAAGGGAAAATTCAGAAGGTAGGCATGAATTTCTCCAAGTATTCAGATCTTAAGATTATGATTTAGATTGCACAGCCCATCTTTACTTCTTTCTCTTTGGGAACACCATGGTAAAATAACTAGGAATGTAATCACAAAAGGCATGGATATAATAAAAAAAAGTTCTTTTCTACTCTGTGCAAAAAATATGAACAGTCTTTGAGCCCCCTCCACCCACACCTTTGCCCTTGCATAAGCACTAGAAAGATTAGGGCACATGAAGCCAGAGCAAATCCATGCTCCACCACTGACTTTTTTCAGGAATTGGTATTTGCCTGTAATTCAGTATCCCATAAATAAAATGTGGATGATGACACTTCTTTGCCCCAAAAGCAACAGGAAATTAAGTAAATTGTAGAGTAAACGGTAGTCAAGCACTTCATCTAGGGGACTTTGTAAAGTACCTAGACCATGTTGATTGTATAGTATAAAATTGACCTTAGTATGCAAAACAGAAAACATTTCTTTAAGAAGCTGAACATCTCAACCAATAGCAAGGTGAACAAACAACCTGGTATTCCCAGCATTGACTATTTTTTAAAAGAGATTAGACCGAAAATTTTATTTTGGGTAAATCACAGAATTACAGAATGTTTGGGTTTGGAAGGGACCTCTAGAGATCATCTAGTCCAACCCCCCACCATAGCAGGCTAAAAGTCATCTGCTTCCTCAGAGCTAAGTCAGGCTTCCTCACCACTAGCCTTGGCCTGGGGGGCCTGAGTGGAAATTTTTACACATGATTACATGAAGCCAGACACGTAAGAAAAACAAAAGGGGAAAGGGGTAGGTCTGAAATGAATTTGACATCTTTTTTTTTTTTCTCCGTTTTTCAACCAGTGAATACAAATAACAGTTTTAGGACACTTATTTTAATGAGGTACACAAATCAATGATACCTATCCACACAGGAACTAGAAAATTAATATTTCTGGAGAGACTGTGATTTCATACCAGCAGCCTGACCTGTTCAGATGAACTTTTAAAGAAGGGGCTTTTGTACTTTTGTGATCTGAGTTCTTTTCTTGCTACTGCCACTTCAGGAAAAATTAACAAGCCTTTTTGATTCAAAACTGGCTGTGCATCCAAATACAGCTAGTAGTTGTAGGAGGTGTGGTATTTTTTTAGGAGACGATCCAAGTAGGATTAAAGTAAATTTCACTAAGTAGCTATTCATTACGATAGTGGAGGAATGAGAATCCACCCCTGCCGGATCTGGTATTTCAGTAAAATGGTTCCAAAGACCATTGTTACAGTCAATCCTTTAATTTGTGAATAGAAAATAAGTAATAGTGCATGGTATATAGCAGAATTAGAAGAAGGTAAAAGGATTTAGGAGAGCACAAGAACCTAATTTTGCAAGAACTCAGAGACATCAAAAAAAAGCCTCAGGCATACTAGCTCTTTGTAGCTGAGGAAAAGTTGCTGTGTGTTGAATCTTGCTTCCCCTCTGATCTGTATAAAGAAAAAATGTGCTGCTGCTTGGGACACTGAGCCATGTATTCAATGGACTTACTGCTCCTCATTGCAGAGTCCTCACTCTACTCCCTCCTGGGGCAGGTGGAATTTTCTCTGAGTTGTACTGCTCTCTAAAATGACAGGAATAGAAGACTAGCACAATTGTAAAACTCAGGTGATTGCTTCCCACACCCAAAATGCTGTATAGCACTAGATGGTGTATGAATGTTGGTTCAAAATGGAAACAATTACATCCAGCTGCACTTTATACTTTAGTTGCAGGTCAGCAGGCTCAGTTCATGCTAGGTTGACAACTTAAAGTCATTTGTGAAGTTTAATGTAAACTACATCAATCCCTAAGCATAATCAAGCTGGAAATGATAAGCAGTTTGTGATAGCTCACAAACAACAAATATTAAGAAATAAATATTTTCTTGGAATGTTAGTAGAATACAAGATCTGTGTTTTCAATCCTAATTTCAGTTTCTGATGAGATGAATCAAATATTCACATCCCAGCTGCTTCTGAATGTTCTAAGTGGAATTTCTTGGAGCGGTGTGAGCAGGTGGTATTCCCACAGAGCTCCAAATAAAGTTTATATGTGCTGGGGATACTGGCTGCCTTATATACAAACAGGGATGCAGATAACTGCTTTTCTTTTAATGCACATATTTGGTCATTTTGGCACAAGGTTGAGAGAACTTTGAGACAAAGCTACTATAGATGTACAAGCTACATGCATGCTATGGAGTGGACTGTTTCAAGCCTTTTGACAACACTTTCTGTACTCTGGTGCCAAGAGTGGGCTATACAGAGTAGGCTATAAAGTTGTTGAAAATCTCTGAGGCTACCAGTCCTGTTGGGGTACATTAGAAAACTACTAGGGGGAGGTGGGGGGAGGGGGTGGAGCAAGCCAGCTTAGTCACAGGTCAAACCTGGTCTCTGTATAATGGCAAAAAGCTGGTGTGCACTAGCCTGCAGTTCAGTACCATGTGCCTCTAGCCGGAATTTATCTGCTCCATATTGGAGCCCAGATTAAAACTGTCATGCAAGACAGAGGGTAAGGATTCCATGCCTAAGGAGATACATTGAATGAAAGTGCTCCCAGAGCCTTCACCTTTAGCAAGTTAACCCACTCTCTGCCTTCCTAAACTCCTTGAGAATCCAGTCTCCAGTAAAGAAAGCTTCATAACTACTCAGATATCTGCTCTGAGCCACACCTTAGGGGACTCTGCCTTTTCTGCCTACAGAGGGAATTTAGGAAGCTCAGCTTCACAAGGCTGGAGTAAGATTTTGTCAATTTTCATTCCTCTGTGGTCCATTTTGACATAGATTTTAATCTTTTTCTTTTAAGTAGCTCAGCAGCAGAGCATATATTTGTCATCCTGATCTGTGGGCACTTTTGGTTTTCTCTACTCTGTAATTTCAAGATTTTTTAAGACTGCCAGCTGGCTACCATCCTATGCTTGTGGCATCATGCAAGGGAGTACAAAAGGACAGTAGAAAGCTAACTATTGTCCTTTATATCTTACCAAAATCACAGAGTCCCTCTATGCTGAGGACACACAGTGGAGCGATGGAAAAAAACTTAGAGGAAATATCAGACTAGAGGAACTTTGCTTTGTCTTGTTGTATCACTGTCCATTCCCTCTGCTTTATGAAAAGGATGTGAAAAATTTAGTAACTGAATCAAATATGTGGCTTCTAATCCACAGTGTGAATATTCTATCAGATGTAACTTCTAACTTGATGCACTTCTTCTCCATAAGTCTCTTGTTCTGCCTTTTCAACATGTTTTGCTATGCTAGTGTTTGGCAGTGGGGTTAGGAGATTCATCACTTGAAGAAATAGTGCTAAGATGCTAAGAAATAGAACTAGGATGTCCTACTACAGTTGGGGTGCCTAAATTATCATGCACTCCCTTGCTCCTGAACATTGAACACAGAATAGAACACAAAATTTCAGTGAACACAAATAAGATTGTCCTGCTAACGGTGAACATAAAAAAAGATTTTATATTCACTAATTAGCATCTACCTTCTACTTCTCTGAAAGGAATAGTAAGATGTTGGGTTTTAGGGCTTTTTTATAGTGCCATAGTCCCTAGAAGCCTTTGAGATAGCTCTCACTGTACTAAACTTTCTCAGGTGGCATCTGTTGAGAGATCTCTAACAGTGTAAAAATGCAAGTCATGACTATGTTTCTTGAATGTGTCTATTTAAGCCAATATAGGATATTTGAAAATATAACAAATGCAGGTATTCTTAGAGGGAAAAATGATTAATAATAAATAAAAACTATTTGAAATTAATGAACCCCTTAGAAAGAGAAAATATAGGTGAAAACTAAAACAGGATGGAGAAAATGTGCGTTCTAGAATTATGTAATTAGAATGAGTGTATGAGAAATTTAACAATGGAAATCCAAAATAGAGATCCAAGTCCTCAGAGGAGACATCTGGACAGCTTAATAGAAATACAGACATCTCTCTTCTGTTCTGCTCCTGCGTTAATAGATTCCTTAACGTTCTCCTCACCCTCCCAGATGGAAAGAGAAAAAAAAATGTGCTGTGGTTTGTTTCAAAATCAAGATAATTACCAGAGTACTTAAGTATCTATTTCATACATAAGTCTTCATGTGTATGTATAGGTATCTATCTATCCATACATACCTTTTAGAGGACACTCACAGCCCCATGTTGAAAAAACATCATTCCCTTCATCTTCATGTTATCTTGTCCTGGTTTTATGAGAAGACTTTGAATCACTGTGGTGGGATAACCCTGGCAGAGGAAGAGGTACCCACCGAGCCACTCTATCACCCTCCCCCTCTCCTCTCCCTCCTCCACAGAGGCAAAGGGGAAAGGGAAATAAGATGGAGACAAACCCCTTGTGAGTAAAATCAAAGACAATTTAATTAGAAAGCAAAGCTAAGCAATGCCTGTGCAGAAGCTGAGAAAAAAAACAAAGATTTATTCTCCTCTTCCCATCCTCAGGTGATGTCTGGTCCCCTCCTGGGAAGCAGGGCTCCAAAACATGTAGCAGTTGCTTGGGAGGCCCGAGGAGTAGCCCCCCTCCTCCTTTGTACTAGCTTTATAGCTGAGCTGACGTGACATGGTCTGTAATATCCCTTTGGTTGGTTCAGGTCAGCTGTCCTGTTTATTTTCCCCCCAAGCTCCTGCCCCTCCTTTAGCAAGAGCACTGCTCAGTGGTGGTCACAACATGGGTCTTGCCAACACCTTTCCAACTCCCAACACAAAAGCCCTGCACCATGAGGGCTGCTATGGAAAAATCAGCTCAGCCAGACCTGACACAACCATGTGAAGTTAGTTTTATATCTCCTGACCCACACGCTACAGCCAGGTTCTTATTTATTCCACATCACTTGATTACTGACATTTGAGGATATCACAAATGTGACAAAATGAGCTTCATGCACAGAAAATTCAAATACTTATATTTTCATATGATATTTGTTCTAAGACCTAATCAAATTCTATCAGACCAGCTCATCAGGAGTGAAAAACTGCAACAAAAATAGTATCTATTGCAAACTTTTGTCCTTTCTTATTTGCTAGGACAGGAAGGACTTGAATGTTTTTGGTTTGTTCAGTGTAAACCAGTAAAATGTGAGGTTAAAATATATTTATGTTTGCAACCTCTCCAACCAGAGGAATTAAAAAAAAAAAAAAATGCTGGGATTGTCTTTATTGACTGTTCATTGAATCTCAAGACCAGCTGGAGCAGATGCACCAAGGCAACACCACCTTACATAAAAAAACATGTGAATATGATTGATATAGGACAAAATACCTATTCAAGACGTCCAAGACACACAGAAGTGCCACAGCAATAACAAAACTCTTATCTGATGTTTTTAGAAGAGATGCTAATGAAAAAGAAAGATTGGTTTTGACCAAGAATACAAGAACACATTAGATTCATCATCCAACAAGTTCTGCTGGTATCAGAGCAATTAAATATGATCATAAAGGTCTAGTCTCTTTTTTTTTCCTTCTGAAACTAGAAATATTTTCTTTCACTGGTGTCTAGAAGATCCAAAACACCTCTCTGCAGTCAGTGTTCAGGAGACACACAACATATGGTTACTGAAAACTGGCAACAGAACAGTTTCTCATTCTCCAGTCAGGCACTCATTGAAGATGCTCAGAGGACTATCAACACAGCAAATACTCCTTCTTGCTGATGCACTTTTTTACTGTAGTGACCTAGATAATCTGATTTAAAAAAAAAAAAAAAAAAAAAAAAAAAAGGCATTTTAGTCACATGCCTCATTTATTCAAAATCAAATGTTCAATATGTTTTTATGCATTCTTGTCCTCGTGGAGCTGTCTGAATATTAAAAAACTTTCAGAGAATAATTCCTGCTTCTGAGCTCCACTTTCCAGAGGTACCTCTGCACCAAGAGACAAAGGACTAAAAAATTCTGAGTCCAAATACACCCTTTGTATTGAACTATCAGCCATTTTCTTCTTTAAAAAAAAAAAAAAAAGGCATTTTAGTCACATGCCTCATTTATTCAAAATCAAATGTTCAATATGTTTTTATGTTTTGTTTAAATTACTGCACATAACAGAAAAACTGAATAAGAGCTATATACTTGTAGGCATGAATCCTGTCTTTTGGGGTTTTTTTCAATCATTTCTGTATATGTTTTACTCCTATAAAACATATAAAACTTTCACTCCATGGCACCTTTAAGCCTAGGATCATCATTTATTTTAGGGAAAACTACATAGTAGTATAGATATGATATCTAGCAATCTTTCCTCCTTAGAAACAGAGGAATATTGTTGCCATTGGATCTTTGGCAGATGTCTTTTCCTTTCAGTTCCTAAAATGAACCACTTTATGACACTTCAGAAACAAAAGGCTGAGCTTTTTTATCAACTCTACAGGAAGATCACACTTCAGAAAGACACCTTTCTGTAAGACTTTTTGTAGTAATTTTCCTTCCCATGTCTCTCTTCTGGAAAAATAGCAGCTTTTCTGTCAGGAGTTTTGTGTAGTTCTGTGGATAAACTTAGGCTTACTGTGTTGTAGGAGGACAGCAATAGCTGTGTACGATCATAAGCATTTCCTTGTGACCTCACAGGGCAGAAAAAAATGTCATGGAAATAAAAATAGAGGCAAAAAAGGATAAGTCTACAGTAGGCTACCAGATCTCTCAGAAGTGCATATTAGATTGCTTTGGAAACTAAGGCAAAGAGTAAATATACAGCATGAGACAAGATATCAGATAGTAATAATAATAAAGTAGCAGAAAAAGGGAAATTTTCCATTCAGGAATTTCAGAGACACCTGCTCTGAGCCTAGTGATGTTCAACATTTTAATTAATTTCTGGAATTAACAGAAGACAAAAAAAAAATAATATGTGACATGATAAATGTATGAAAACTTAAGTGGTCGCTTAGATTGGCATGCTGGGCAGAGGGTCCATTTGAACAGCATTACACAGTAACTTAGCACAGTCTGGCACAAGTCTTGCAGAAACAAGAAGCCTACTCCATGCTGGGAACAAGGACTTCCAGATGAATCATCAGTGGGAACAGGAGATTCTGAGAAGGGTTTGAGCCCAGCCCTTTCACCTGCATTTCAAAACAGATTGTTGTCAAAGTGACAAGGACTGAAAAAAGAAACTGTCTGAAGCCTGGAAAACCCACCTTATGGAAAATGAGTAAATCTGTTTCCTTTACATAAAAAGGTTAAGAAATGACTTGAAGGCAGTCTAAAATTACCTGCATTATTTCTTGTAATGGGGTCTTTAATCTAACAGATAAAGGCACAATAAGGAGCAGCTGAAGCTACATAAATACAGCTGAAAATTATATCTGCTTTTTAAATGTAAATGAAATTTAACTATTGAAATGGATATGGTGGCTTCTTTGCAAACTTTTAAAATCAAAACAGATATTGTGATTTGAACCTTAAATCAAGATACATATCTGGATTCATAGTCTAAAGAAACAGAATAATTCAAGTAATATATATATATTTAGATGAAGACATAGGATATTTTTCAACAGCTGTTAACATTGAAACAGAAACTATGCACTACACAAAGGGGAAATTTTGATTTTGGATCTGAATGATACAAAAGGTCGACTTTAATATTAGCAGTACTATCAGTTCACACTGGAGTTCTTTTTTATTTCAAGTCAGAGTTGAAAAAAGAGACTGTCTTCTATGGTAAAGACAGTGCTAATTTCAAACACCACGGGGCTATGTGTTAATCAAGACTCTTGTGTTCTAGTATGATTTAGCACTATTGATCATTTACATGGATGTGTATGGTAGCACTTCAGCAGTTCCAGAACTTCTTTCTCTCTCAGGAGTTATGCTAGATCAATAAACAAGTAGCTGGGAAGAAATTCAATCAGCTTTGTTCAATGCATTTGTATTCAAATGTGAAGATCTCTGTGAAGACTCTTCAGGTCCTTAAGATGCCCCAGAAATGTTAAGTTTATAGAGAAGTTGTAGTGTCTTGGTGTACTTGAGTGCTCCTTCCTCAGCTTGGACTGGAAGTGGAGGGAGGCCACCCAGTCAGAACCTGACAGATGATCTTCCAGACTGCACTCTTTGTTGATTTAGCCTGTCAGCTTGTCTCCTTATAGCCTTCCTCATCATAGGCATTACTCAATTTTCAGTAGCCCAAGCTGTAGTTTGAGCTCAACCTAATACTCTGGAAATCAGACTCATTTGATCAAACCTGGATGTTTGGCAATTCTGAGGTAAACTGTTCTATTGGTGGTAGAGTAGAAGAAAATATAGACTACAAAATATAGGACAAATAATTTTTAGGAGTTGTACTACTGGCTTTTAAAGACTTTCTAAATATAAAAGAACATTTTCATTTTCTGACTGTTAGGGTGAAACCTAAGAAAGCCCAAATCCCATTGAAAGCACTGCTTCATTTGACCCATTTGGAGTGCTGAGAGAGTGAACAGATCTGACTGCTGGTTTAGAAGTATTACAGGCGTTGTATTGGAACAACTGATACAGAAACATGCTATCCCACTCTCCCACTTTTCCTGCTATTTGCCAATTGGTAATTACAGTATGTAAATACACAGCAGAATGGGTCTTTGGTTAATCAAATTGATTTAATTGCGGAATCCCCACAGATGAATGTGAACAGAGTCTTCTCTTTTCTCATTTTTTGTTGGCAAAACATAGCCAACACAAATAATAAAAATTCCACCAGAAATGGGAATGGGATTTGAATAACTCTCTTACTGGAACACTGCTAGAACACCTGTAGTCAGATTCAAAGGACTTTAACAAGGTAATTCCTCATAATTTTATAGCTGTAAATTATGGCATACCCTAGAGATACTGAATTAATTAGGCCTTTGTAGATTATCAATGTGTACATGTCTATTTTTTATGGAAATCTCGCATTGTTTTTCATTTTCTGAATTATGTTATTAAAAAGGCAGATATACTAACAGAAAAAAAAATCTTACAGAAGGTTCACCAGATATGCTCGTTAGTTCATAGTCTGAATATAAAACTCTTGTAATAGTTATGAGTGTTATTGTTACTATCACATTTAGCACTAGTCATTAGAACCACAACATTATCCTGATTGCTTTTGGCAGGTAACTGAATCATATAATCTAAAGAAAGCAAGCCTGAAGATGTCCTTGACAAAATAGTAGATCATTAAAATCTGATGACTTCATAAGCTAGTAAAAACACACATAACTTTCAAAGTTTTGGACCTATATTGGATACATTCAAGCTATAGGACCCAGGATCTTGTCAGTTCCTCAAGCCAGGTCAAAACCTTTCCCACGTTCAACCTGGGTATGTCACATTCCTGTGCAAGCCCTGGTGACTCCTGCTTTCTGTGTGAAGATGTGAGTGTACACTCTTGCAGGTACAACCTGGAGAATTTAAGTATCAAGCCTCAAATCTGATATTTGTAATAAACTAAAGCCATTTGTTAGACACACTTTGTCAACAGAGTCCCAGATGTACATGAATATTCATTGTTCCCAGCAAAGGTATTGGGGCTTAAATCCCAAGAGTCAAACAAGAAAGTTAATTCCAGTCCCTCCACATCCTGGATGAACGCTGTGACCATTCTTGTACATTATACAGAGGAGACTAGTAGTAAGAGTAACAGCAGTAGTAGTACTAGTATTAATAGTACCACATATTTTTCTTCAACTGTCCTTGAACAAAGGTAGCTGTCACTGCATCCTGGGTTCACACCAAAGGCATTCTGAGAGGGCCTGTGTGAGTTAGCTCATCAGAGGATGCTGCATGAATATCCCATCTTGGTCAGGTTTCGACACAGATATATTTTAGGCTTTTCTGCCCTGCTATTTTTCTAAGCTGCCTCTGAGAACCTTTAAAAAAAGTCCCATAGTTATTTGGGAAACAAAAGGCTAAAAGTCTGATCTTACAGACCTTAAAGTTCTGCTTCAGTTCCACATTCAGACACCTGCATTTAGGTGTCTAAAAGTATCTGTTTGCATGTGGGGTAGGAGACTGAATTCCCACTATATTCATTCAAGACCTAGGCAACAGGGCCAGGTGAGTCCAGGGAGTTCTTTGGTTTACCAATAGAAAGGTTTCCTTTGCACTGAGTGAATTAAGCTCTGCTGGCTAAACAGCTCAATTTATTTGCCTAGAAATATGCATCTGAGATGCCCTGATAGCCTCTGTGGCCAATCACTATTAGTCTACTAGAATACAAGTGCTATGTTATGTCTGCCAAGCCTGTGCAGATATCTTAGGTACCCGAGGAAACCTAAACATTGCCAGATGTCTGTGGTTGAACACCTGAGCTGAACCATGGGCTTTTACTGTAAAAGGTGCTTAGGCATTAGCATACTCACAGACACTTGCATTTAGATAAATTAACCTAGATTTCTGAGGCTGAAGGTGAATCCTATCTGTGAAACTCGGGTTAGTTACCAGCTGAGACAGTGTTGTCAGAATCAGTTTTCAAGTTAGGCACTGCTAAGTGCTGTTCTGAGGAACCTGTTGCCCTTATTCAGCTCTGTCCATAAATGCTTGGAGCAAGCTCAATTCTAGACGACCTGTGCCTGGAAACAGATTTACAAAGGTCATTCATATTTCACAGATAATACCACTGATAACTTTTGATCTCAGCAGTTCATGAGAATATTGATTTAAAAGCTCGCTATACATTTCTTTAAGACTCAGGATAAAACTGCTGCCGGATTTCAATACCAAACAAACTAAAATTCTTTGCATTGCTTTTGTATTTGCTTTGTGTGATAACTACCTTTTCAGGGTATTACCAAACTCAATTAGAAATTCTTACTTGTGCTGCAGTATTTTGCTGCGGCTAATGAAAAAAGCTGCATGAAATCAGCTCGTGACCACGTGATGACTGTTAAAACTTATAAAAACCATAACAATTATCATAAGGAACTCAGCACACTCTGGCAGTGTTACAGGGTGCATTGTGAACCAAAATACTTCCAGCTCATCAGTTTTGCCAGTTGATGCGGGAGTACAGACCTGGTTTTAAGCAAACAGATGGAAATACAAGCCTCTGATATTCCTGTTCTGCTTCGTGCAAGAAACGTTTAGAAAAGAGAAATTACATTGACCTTGAAAGACCATTACACTGTATCCTGCACTCAAATTTCTTCCTCTCACTTCTTCCATCATGTTTGATAAAGCAAGTTTCTCATTTTTTAGGTGTTTTAAACTAATCAAATGACTGTCACGTACTGTCAAGACAGTCTTATTCCAGGTAAACTATCAATATTTTAGAAGGCTTTCATATCTTTCTTCCCTTCCACCTTACTAGTAACACTGTATAGTATTATTTTCAGACAGCCTGGATGCTAATCCTTTTCTTCAGTGTCTTCTGCCCTTCCTCTTGGTGTTTTCTCTGGCAATAGCCAGTGCTGGCCCCTCATATTTGTCCTCCACCTTCAAATTTTCACTAGTAAACTGTGAATATTGTAGCCAGGCTGGTAATTATTTCACAATGAGACCTTCCAGTGCTGTTCAGAGATTCTGAGACACTTGCTTTAGAGAATACCAGATGTGCCTGGAACATCTGACTTACATGTGCTTTACTTTTCCAGCAGTCAGAAGCTTTCCCAACACTCAAATCTTTCTGCAATTCTGGTTTTCCTACTAATTCCACTTTTTTTTTTTTCTTTTTAATGCCTTATTCCCTCCATATCTTCACAGCTTGCCTGCTTTGTGTATTGTAGCAGGCAGAAGGACTAGGCTTCTTCTTTGTCTAGTTATCTACATGTATACATCTACACGTGATCTTTTCACACTAGGCTCTTCTTAGAGAAAATAGATGTCCTTTTTAGCTTGTGCTTCACATAGTCCTTAAAGAAGATCAGAGAATTTGCATCTTAAAACTTCACCTTAAGCTCCCGTGGCTACAAAACAGTTTATAACTATCAGAAACATATCTATGTATTTACACTTCAGCTGTCTGTATCAGTCCAGGAATTTAACCACAAAATGAACAAAAAACATTTGTGTGTGATCTTTAATACTAAATTTTGTATGCAAGTGGATCTCATCACAGAAATTACAAATTCAAGCAGCAGTTTTAGTGTTTAAACCATTATACTGCTCTGCTTTCTCCATCCGGCCACAAAACACCTATAACTTAACTGTTATTTAGTTTTTCTGGTTTTGAGCTTTCATTGTCCACTGAGTACTTCAACACTGAATGTATTATACTTAACCTAACAGCAGTTCAATGAAGTAATCCAACAGCATATTCTAGGTGCCTAAAGAAAGAGAAACATCCTGGCCATAAAAAATAATGCCCTCGAAAAGCTATTTAGAGAAACATTTAGTTCTGTTTAGTCTTTCAGAATGAAGATGTGTTGTATGAGGTATTTTATACATGCAAATGCTTCATTTTCTTTCTTTAAGTCTTTATAGTACTATTTGTTTTCAAATTAGTTTTGTAGTTGCTTCATACAGGGAATGCAAAAGCCAGGGTACATTTCACCATTCTGTGGCTTCCCGCTTATTTTTCTTTAATAAATCATCATTGAAGATGTGAACAAGTTTAATTTCACAATATAAATATTTCCCTTTTCAATTTGTGTGTTTGTATGTGTGTGCCAAAAACAGATTTTTCTTAAAAGCAATAACCTAAGAAACCACAAATTTGGCACAGCATGAAGCTGTGCCAAATAATACTCCCATGGAAAACCTGCACATGATACACCCCATTTATATTTATGAATTCTGAGCCTGTAGAAATACCTCTGGTTTTATTTAACTTTGTTTGGAAGACATATTCAGTGATTTCTGACTTCTTGGTAACATAATGATGTATAGATCATAAATGTCCCTCCTGACATTTGTTGGCCCGGAACAGACCTTTGGGTAAATAAACAATATCAAACATAATGAAAATATTGGTATATTCCAAACTTCAGTAAAACACTGAAAACACAAGAACTGGAGACAGTATCAGTTACTCGGAGAATAACAACTACTGGGTTTTAAACTGTTTTCACTATTTAGTCTACTTTCTCATTTGTGACCAAGGCATAGTGACTTGAAACTAGAAAAGCTGGTGGAGCCCACTGCCATCAACCTTTTGAAAACAGCTCTAACACCTTTCAGGCCATGGCACAGCCACTGTGGCTAGCAATATAAAAGGAGACAAGTGTGTGTCACACATTCCAGAGGAAGAGATACACTGCAGCAACACGGATATCAGCTGTGCCTGATCTTCATCTCAGGTAAGTCAGAGGTGTCTCTGCATAGTGCTGATCTGCTGCAGTGGCAAGAAGCCACCGGCTTTTTGCAACTGCTTTTCTCTGCTCATTGGGCTACTTGGACCCCAAACAGAGTTCCAAATGGAAGGATTCTGTCAAAGCCCACTAATCTGGACTAGAGATTTCAGGTTCAAAAAGGTAGAGTCTTACTCAGGTGATGAATATTTTTATACAAGAGGTTGTGATGACACATAAAAAAGACAGTTTATTTTTATTGAGTTTCTTCCTGTTGTCGCTGAACAGAGTTGATCTGATATTAACTGGATTTATGTCTCAGTTTCTTGATAGAGCAAAAATTCTTTGGCATTAATGGCTTTTCAACTTACTAGAAAAAATGGATTAGAAAACACAAATCTACTTTCTGGAAGGGCCAATGCTACAGAAACAAAACACAACATAAAAAAACAACAAAACACAGGCCTCTAATCCTGCTTGCTTGTTTTTATGTTCTGGAAGCCATTCAAGTTTAGACTGTACTAGGATATACACCTCAGTCACAAGAGTAATTGGGCAGACTAACATAGCCTTTGCCAGGATCTACTTTGCCATTCATCTACTCTCTGAAGTAAACTCCTTTATAGCTAACTTAATGTTTATACACTACCCTGACCGAATCTCTATGACTTCTGTAAAAGCAATAAAGACATGCTAGAAGGAATACAGCTGACATGCCATAACTATGTTCCAGTTACTGTCTCCTGTCAACCAGTACGATGGAACAGCTAAGTAAAGGCAGGGGTTCAACCATTTCCCAGTGTTATGCCTCCCAGGTTCTTCAGAAGTAGAACTTGGGCTTCCATCTGTCCTGTTCTGTGACTCTCAGTTCAGATCTAGTCAGGCCAGACCCCTTAATCCTCAGACCTCGTTGTCCTAAATGAGACTTCTGTCACAGAGCTTTCTGGAAAAAGACCTCACAATCTTACCCCTCAACTTCCTGGCAACACTGGTGTCCAAATAAAACCTCAGAAAAAAAAGAAATTAGTTTGCCAGTTGGCCAATAAAAACTCCATGAAGTTTTAAGGGAATATAGGAGGGAAATTTCATATTTGCATTCTCTCAGTTATATTTCTTTACCCTTGTTTCTCTCAATTTGTTATGTTTGGCTACATTGCTGGATCTGCTCCACTTCAGTTCTTTTGGACTCCAGGAGATCTATAACTATTACTTAAGAACTAGAGTTTTGTCAAAGCAGTACAGCCCGATTAATCTTGTTTCTTGCAATAAATCTGATAAAAAGTGAGGTTTGGAAAATGTATTCATTTTGTGAAAACTAGAAACAAACCACTGATGCAGATTTAAATGTCCAAGGACTGGTTAAAGCTTTTTAATGACCTAATTTGCCCTAGAGCAAACAGTCACCACCATTTGGGATGTTTTGATTTTCAGACCTTGTAGCCACAGAACAGAAGAGTTCCAAGAACAACATGACTGCTGGGGACACTGATGATTAGATGATTGGCTCTAATAATCAGACTGGGTGATTGTCCTCAGGATTTATACCACAGTTACTAACATGTTGTTTTTATTAAATAGAAGACAGACAGGAGAAAGTTAATAGCTAGATTTGGGGTGATTCTTTGTTCTTCTAAACGTTTTCATTATCAGACAATCAGCTAGCAAGTTGCTTCCATTAGCTCTACATGTATATCTAGATCTTCCCATGATTTGTTCATGCACAGTATGTACCCAGAGGTCAGGGTGCTCTGTGCCAGAGCAACATATATTAATCACAGTGAGGCACCACAGGCCAAGACTCGGGCATATACGTTTGAAATCCTGCCCTGGAAAACAGTGTCAGATTCATTGTGCATGTATTTTACTGAATGGAATTCTATTAAAACATGTACATCAATGTCTGGCTCCTCCTGAAATAAATATAATGAACCAATTAATTTCACTGGTGCTTTGTCCAAATAAAAAGTGCCAGACTGGGAGACTGCTCAACAGAAACAAATCACCTTACCTCCTCTTTACCATCCAGAAATCAGCCTATCAGAAATGCACTGCTATTAGAAGTAAGGAAAGAGTCTTGGCAAGTATAAATACCCTTCAACAGGAAGTCCTTTAGCCTCTTCGAAGAGAAATTTCAGCACTGACAAAACCAAGACCACAAGAGCATCCACAAAGATTCTTGAAATTAATCCTTCCTGATTTAAAGTGGAAGACAGCAAAATTTTTATTGAATCGTCCCACTGCTCTCAAATTATAATGTGCTGTACTAGATTGCAGGTCAGTCACACCAATCTGGAGGATATTATTTTTTTCCCTTTCTCCCCCCACTTATTCTTTTCATTCCGACAGCACTATTGATGAAGACCTCAAGAAAAAATACCAGTGCCCAAGACACTTTGATGGCCTTTCCACTGTGTAATTATACTTACTCTTGATAACACTAAAGACATGCCTTATTGGTAGTGGCACAGGCTGCTTTCCTTTTCACAGAGAGATGGATTGTTTCTGCAGGCCTTGATGGCCTTCAAATTATCTGAGCACAGAAAAGAGAGCAGAGTGAATTTTATTTTAACTCATTTTATTTCTAAATTTATTTCCCAGTAGCTAGAAGGTGATGACTGCCCTAGCAGTCAAGTCAATTGTTATCTGTGGGACTTGATTATGTTTAGACCCAGTCTCTCATTTTGAGCAAGACACAGTTAATGAGGAGAGAAATGAAAAGTGCATTGAGTCACAGTGTGTTTGTGGTAATTTGTGACACATTCACTCTACTCAGTTCTTTGTTTATTCCTTCCCCCCTCCACGCAGGTCCTGTAGAAAAAGGAACAGATAAGCGAATTCAGTGGTAGACAGTTAAGGGTGTTGAAAGTAATGAATCTATATCTCTCTATCTCCTTCCCCATTGTTGGCAGTAATTGGAGCAGTGTTCATCTATACAGTAAAATGCCAGTGAAGCCCATCTTAACGAAACATCTTTTTTTCCATTATTTTGCAACACATTTTTCATTGACACTGCTAGTTTTCATTTTCACTATTTGCCATTTTTTTTTTTCCAAGCTCTTTGCCACTCTTCTAAATAATAGTCCATTAAACAGTTCACAGTGTGTGTTCTGTAGAAATGTAAAAAAGTGATTGGATGATACTAATTAAGGAGAGATTTTGTTTCCACTTACTGCAGATCAATGGTGGGTTACATTAAAGCTGCATTTTTGTGATGAGTTTAAACACAAAAGAACAGCTGTGCTAAATACATATTTCAAGGCTTACAGGTAGGTCAAATAAATCTTTCTTTCTTTGCCTGTCTATTTTAAAACTATAGCAAACTGTATGTGAAGAACAGCAGCAAAATCAAAAGGCAAATTTCTCACTGAAGATATTTTTTTCAATTGTGGTAGCAAAAACAGTTAGATTAGGAATGCCAATTGCAACGCACTGAGATCCTGTTGGCTTTTAATTTACTCTGTAGTCTACTATGCATTAATTTTAATGAGACTTTCTTCTGTTTTCTACTGTTGCCACTCTAAGGTATCCCTTCTCTGACTTGTGGTAGTGCTAGATACAGGGGAAAAAGGTCTTACTGAGAAACCTCTTCTTTTATTTGAACCCACATTTCTTCCTAAAATCTTGAATTATTCTGAGCACAAATTTTAACAGAAATCTCCATATAGAGATATGTTCATATGCAAAGAAGAGTGGCAGCTTGTACCAGTCAGATCAATTAAAATAAAAATTCAGTATTCGTTGGCATTCCTTGATCAGCACAAATAATGTTCGGAGGAAAATCACCTGGTTGCCTCCAAGTAACATAATGAGTCCTGAACGTCTATATCAAGGAACTAAAAGAGAAAATGCTCTTCAGGCACTTGTTCTAAATGTTGAAAGCACAAAACTATTTAAAAATCAATTCATTCTGACTATTTTGGAAATGTTTTATTTAATATAGGGTCCTATACAAGGCAGCTATAGAGACCCTGCTTTTCTGTAAACCATTTCAATATCAAACGCAGACAAGAACTGCTGTTTGCACTTTCCTTGCCTCACGACAGTCTAGATCCCAATTCTAAACCACTATTAACAGCATAGAATAATATGAGATAGGTTTTGCATATCATGGGCTAAGGAGGCTGCCTGGTATCTTTGATTTTGTAGAAACCAAGGTCACACATAGATTTAGTATTATCCAAGCAAAGTTTGTAAGGGAATAGAAAAAAAGGTTCAATTTGGGTTCCTCTGTACTATTTTAAGTTTATTTAGAAGATTTTTGCTCCATGTTGAAATCAGGGTGATCTCAAACCCCTGAAAGGAATTTATTATGCTGAAAAGGTGTCAACCAAACTGGATTTGCTTACTTTTCAAAGAGCTGTACTTGTGATAACTTTAAGAAATTCTTATTTGTACATATTCTTGACACCAATAGCACTGTCAGGTCTCCTGCACAAAGACAAGAACACCCCTGGCTAGCATGAAGAGCCTGCTGCAAGTCTGAAGACTTGCATATATATATACACATGGACAATAGCACCCAAGCTCTGTGTCTTACTCCACAGTGGGTCTGCTGTCTGGCTTTTCCACCAGTCATGTAAAGCTAATGCTTTCCTTTAACATCATTATTAAATGCCTTTTTTCTTTACCCACCTTGAAACACCATGCCGTATTGCTCCACTTTTTTGGTCCATAAGGATGAGCTTTTTAGACTCTGCATCAGCTGATCGATAGCTTCATACCTTCCCATGCAAGAGAAGATTATTCAGTCACAAAGTCTGAAGACAATTCAGGGTGGGTTACAGAATTTACAAGCTGTACTAACCCTAAGAAATGTTTAGCAAGGGCCTGTTTCCAAGAGTGACAACCAGTCTTGAACTGAAAACAAAGACATTTGGAAAGCATTCTGCTAGTTACACACTTCCAGTGAATAAAATGGTCTTTAAAACCTGCACTACTGTGCACCCCACGCTGTTTTTACTGCTGTTATGAACCGGATAGATTAGGGTGAGTAGCACCATTTTTAGTTCAGTTTTGCTCAGTGTCTCTGTAGTTGTAGAACCCACACATGCAGAAACCCTTTATTCAAGCATGGGTTATCCCTAGTATTCTCACAGCAATTTATACAGGGAAACTTTTCCTGGTATAATTCATTAAAAATTAATCAACCCATTTCTGTGCAAATCTCTGTGACATGCGTTCTTTGATGCTGTGAGTGCTGAACAGTCTTTTCTTTATTATGAAATGACACAAGTGGAACTTTCTAATTGGCTGTCAGTGATGTCATACCCAAGTAAATGCACAAGTCGGCTTATTTCCCTTATTATGAACGTACTCCATGACAGACTGAGTTTCTGGAGAGCTCCTGCCCCTCTTTGGTAGTTAACATCACTCTACTGGAAGGATTACAGTTATGCCTCTGTAATAGGATAGAAACTTGCCAGTGTGTTTTCCTGTCTTTGTTTGCATGTGGAGGATATTTTTCCTTCTTTTGCTATGCTCCCTTACTGCTGAGTTTCTATCTTTTCCCACAGGGGCAATGTGGAACTTACTGAGTGAAATTAACAACAACTTTCTCAGGCATCCGTTCAAGGCTCTCTTTTTGGGTGGTTTCACAGTTTCTGTCAAAACCAACAAGAAATGTGGTCACAGTCATACCTAACTCATAGTTAACAGACTTCATGTAATATGCAGAAATTGCAGCAGCACAACCACTAAAGGGGTGTAGCCAAGAGACATATGGAAATAGTGAGATTTTGTTCTTGTGGTTTTCAACTTATTTATGTATTTGGTTAACAGCTCCTTGTTAACGCAGAAAGATTGCCACATCTCCAGCCTTGCCAGGAGTGTCCACTTTCACTGTAGGAGGATGTGCTCTCCAAGGAACGTGCTTTGGCAGGAGCAGTGCAGGTTACATTTGTTTTTCTCTGTTACCCTTGTTATGTGCTTACAGAGCTCAGACAAAGGGCAAAAGTTTTGCTTCTAGAAGCCACCTTTCAAAATGATGTGGCAAGGTGCCACATCGTCTAGCCATATTCCATGCAACTCTCTAAACCAAGATTACAAAAACATGACTTCTTTACTACCCCAGCTCCCAATACTTTCATCCTGCTTCGTAAGCAGCTCTCCTGCCATGTACAACCTTCAGTTTACAAGCAGTTTCAAGAACCTCAGTCTCTAGACCTCTGCAGACTGACAGCACAGGCAGGATCAACCTCAAGCACACCACAGCCTCTCTTCCACTCTCTGATCTCATATGACATCTCAGCAAATCTTTCTGCTCAGTCACAACCACGTTTGCCAAGGAGGGGAGGCATTGCATACCTGTGTTGTTGATGGAGACAGTATAGGGGTAGGGGTAGGTCTACTGGGTGGGCTAGGGTGGTCTACTGAAGGCCATAATCTAAGCTTCAACTCTAGACCTGGACTCTTCCCCACACCATGACCCTTATGTTACCCAAGGGGTAAGGTATATGAAGTAACAAGAGATACTTGGAGTAACTCCAGTTTGGGGATTCCAGCTCTTTAAATGATTTGCTTACAGGATGCTGTCCCAAATGCCCATGATTGCTACTGATCACATAGACAATGACAATTCAGCTGTAGTAGTTCTGGTCCCCAGGGCCTGGAAGAAAGTTGCAGAATGTAATGCAGTCATCCCAGCCAATGGAATTAGTATAGTGCTACTGCAGTTCAGGCTGCAGTTTAGAAATCAGATCTTTTCACTGTTTAATCAAATTATTACAAACAGTAAATACAAAACTAGCTTGAGAGAGAAGTGTAAGTGTTTTATGCTGGTATCAGATTGTCCCATATTCCACTGTCTGAATATGCCTTGTTTTGTTTTGTCTTCTTTTAAGACAAATATATGAGAGGCTTCTTTCTCATTTTACTCTCCTTTTCTTCCCTGTTCTTTTTTTTTTTTTTCCTGACAGACAATGGTTAATCTAAAGAATAAAGACACCATATGATTATATCATTTTCTAATCCAATTATAGATCTTTGATATGGCTTCTTATCTTTTCTGTTCATGCAGTAATATACAGATCACATGCTTCTTTAAACTTGAAAATATCTTTACTTTTCAGTTCATGGCTTTACCTTTTCCTTTGCATTTCACTAAAACACAAATGTGTAATATTTAATTATTTGATTCCTATCTTATGAAAGGAAGATTAATAGAGACATTAATGAATACAGTAATGTAATCACCAGTTAACTTTCCTAGAATAATTTGATTGGGATTTCATTTTAGAGTATAGGGTGATATCCTAGCTCCAGTAAAATTACATCACTCCCATGTGATTTAGTAGGACTAGAATCTCATTTTGTACTTTCTAATGACCAACAAATTCCCAGTATTTGGCTCTGTGGCCATTTGACACCCGAGGGACTGCTTTGTTGCTTTAATGTATGTTAAACTTGAAAAGAATATTCTCCCAGATGATCTGCCTGTTAATAAGGACTTGGAAAGAGGAAAAGTTTTTTCCACAGCCTAGAACAGGAGCAAGGAGCAGCTGCCCAGCCAGGGAGCAGCTGTCACGACAGTGTATGAAGAAACAGCCATACCTGCCACTCCCATCACTCCCTGAAACCTTTCCCTGAGTACACAAAATTTCAATCAATGTAGAACCAGCTGTATGTCCTACTGAAAGTTACATGCTGGCACCATGAGCCAAATGGATATTGGTGACAACACCAATATTAAGCACATATTTTTTTTTGTTAAAAAGTGTACGCTGGTTCCTCTACCCTGCCTTCCTACAGAAGCATGAGATTGTCCTGTAGGCTGAATTTAAAAGTTTAACTCTTAAATCTCAGGTGGTATTTATGGAAGCAGCAGGATCCTTTATGGGATACACAGCAGGCATAAAGATGTTTTGTGATCCTTGGTTTGTTTTTTTATATTTGCATTAGGTCATTATCTCAGGAAACCTTGCCTTGCCCACCCATCTTTGATGTTAGCAGTGTCTGAAAGTCTAATATAAATGTTCCTTTTTTTTTTCCCAGCTCATTCTTTCCCATTTCCACTGGAATAAGGCAGTAGCCTTTTCATGATATAAAGACTAAAGCAGTTCCACTCACATCCAACTTTCTGCAGCTGAGGTGGGTTATCAGAAGGGTAAGCTGTGTAAGCAGTGGAGCTGTACTCCTCATCCTCCCAAAGCTGGTTGCTGAAGTTCTTGTTGATTTAATAAAGAAGATAGCAGTCCAGACTAGTTCCTTGTCACAAAGAAGAAGAAAGTTAAGGATCATGGTAAGGATCCTAAAAGACATTTTTTCCTGGTCCTTTTGCAAGCATCCTTCAAGCTAGCCTCATCCAAGACCACAGAAACCCTGCAACTGGACTTTCAGATGTACTGGGAGGCATTAAAATTTGTGATTTGGTGTAAAGACTGATTTAAGGAGCTGGTTTCATGTGATATCTTTACTTTAAACCTCTGGTTTGTATGCCTGTTACATGCCACTATTTAGATAAATCTACAAATAAGGGGTTTTAGTGAAGTTTATAAAATTCCATTGCAGATGGACTCCCCTGTCTCAAAGGTACTCCTGAGTATAAAATAATGACATCAGAATTGCTTACATTCACTTAGTATAAACCCTTCCCTGTAGGTCACATAAGATAAAATGGTCATGTGCTCCTCTCCTGCACTTTTCTCCTGTCTCTGTGGGGAAAAGCCTTGTCCTGGAGAAGAAAAGATCTGGATGAAAAACCCACTGCCTTCAGCATAACTGGGAGAGTTTGGGTGGCAGGGAGCTGCAGGATGCCCTGCGCAGGAAGAAGCCAGGAACTGTCCTGTGACAGTTATAACCAGGTCCAGTCAGCTCTGAAACTGGTATGAATAGCCTGTTGGGTGCCAAAACTGCAGCATTTTTGCTGGAGCACCCCACAACCCAGCTCTGACATATTTATGAGAAAGCTGCAGCTGTGAGGGACATAGGGAGATGCCCTTCAGGACATTCTACTGGAGACACATAGAGGGAGAGGCTGCTTAGGAGACACTGCTGAGGACAAGGCTGGAGATACACCCTTGGAATGAGGCATTCCATAATAGAAGGGCTATCTTCTAGGGTAGATCATGGGTGACCTGCAGCAGAGAAGAGACATCCCTGAGGGACTACAGCTGTGGGCAGCCCACAAAGGGGGCAGGAAAGCTCTCAAGGGGCTGTGGCATTGGGTGACCCACATCAGAGTAAGGACACACTCCAGAGTGAGGATACCCTTAAAGGATTGCAGTCATGGGTGACCCATGCTGAGGTGGAGAAAATCAGTAAGAAGTAAAGAGCAGCAGACAGAAACCACTAAGCACACAACACAAAATGTTCTGTGTCACACGTTTCCTCACTGAAGGAACTGGGATGGACTGAGTGTAATCTACAACAGAAATACAGGAAACTGAGATCAGGAAGGGAGGGAGGAAAAATTTGGCTTAAAGTGAGCCCAGAGAAAGTATAAATCCCTTCACTTTTTTGTATAGCTGTTTACGTAAGAGTTTATTCACTTGAAGGCTTCTTTACCAAAAAAAAAACAAAACTCTCAGATCATTGGTTAGAAGTTTGCATAAAGTGGCAATAAATTAAATAAAGTTAAAATTTCCCTAAGACTAGATTTTTTACCCACTACAGGCACTGTGATGCTTGTCATGGAAGACATGCATTAGTTTTAAGAACTTTATTGCCTGTTTCCACGGCTAATTTTCATTCCATGTTTCAGCTGATGTTTCAGCAAAAACTTAGGTTATATTATGGAATAAACTGTGTTTGAGTCCCTTTGCATCAAGTTCAGTTTAACAATGTTGTGCCACTTTCTCTGAAACTGGTTACACACAGGGATGAAAATAGCACAAGATAATTCAAATTCAACAAAATAGTTCAGCTGATTAAAATCGTGGATCTGCTATTACCAGTAGGTAAAAGAAGACAGTACACACTGCAATTTTCAACCAAAACCCCCAGTATTTCTAAAATATGGTAAAAGAGCTAAGTAAACTGATTTACCTACAGTTTACCTTATAGACCACTCTTTTGCTGTTAATGAAAGGATTTCAGTGTATTTTGAAGTATTTGCCAGTTCTCATGAACATAAAATGCCTGAAAACTTAATATATTTGTAGAAAAAATAATTTCAAATATATAAATCATGATCCATGTCCCTTAACTGGCAAAATTAGAACCTAGCTTTGAAATTCCTCCATGGTCCACACTGAGGAAATTGTCTCTACTTATGGTAAAAGGAATCAAACATCAGTTTATAGTTAAGCATTTGCTTAAGTGCTTTTTTGGGTTATGTTCAAAAATGAAATGTGTTCGAGCACGTCATGTGTAGATAAGGGTCAGCTATAAAATTAGAAGACAAATTTAGATTCCAGTCACCTTCTCTCTAATTAGTGACTACTCAGATCAGAACATCTACTTGGGACCATCTGGGCAGTGACATTTTTAATACAGTCATTTATTTTCCTGTTTCATCACTGCATGTCTTGAGTTACAGGTCTGTGTTTTTAAATAGTATCAAATCAAAGATTACAAGGTTCTTCATTTACTGACAAGGAACAGAAATTATCATTGAGGAAGTGCTCAATGAAGTGCATTTACTATTTTGAGTATTACTTGCTCACAACATTTTGATTCTCAAAAAATACCAGGAAAGTATTTTTGCTGCTCAAAAAATTCTAACAAGTTATTTACTTAAAGCAACTTGGTTTTCATTGTACTATTTTATTCAAATATGTGTCTTCAGTGTAATAGCCATTAACAGAAATATATTATTTTCTATATACTATTCTCTACATTCATGGGTGAGCTTTTTAATATGAGGGTCTTTTCAAATATCAGTGCTCCAGTTATCACAGAGTTGACAGAATATATGTACTTAAACAGAACATCTGCTTCAGAGTACATATGCTGTAATTCATGACCATTTCAGGACCACAAAATTGTTGCCAAAGTGACCAGAATCCAGTATCTCCATAAAGTTTTTAGCTTTAAAAAGCACTGTAGCAGAGAATAAATTTACAGATGTGGTGTTATTTATGTTAAAAGACTGAAAAAAGATGCAGATAAAGTGCCCTCAAGATGGCAAACATAAAAAACTAAGAGTGGGTTGTTTTGGGGAGAAGGGATGGTTACAAATAGCTCATTCTTCAGCAGAATGTGTTGCCTAATAAAGGAAAAAAAAAAAAGAAAGATGGACTTTTAAACTGATTTCTGCAAAATGAACAAATACAGTCTCTCCTGTCTAGACAGTTACTGGACGGTGAAATGCTCTCACGAAGTTTTAGAGCTGAACAAGGAAATGTCACAGCCGTATGGATTGACATCTGCCTCTGTCAAGTTTTTACAGCTCGCACAAAGGAGGATGAATGCACACTACCACACAGGGAAACCTACCATTTGACAGAAAAGAGCATTTTCTGACCTGACCAACAGTTCTGGGACTTAAGTGAAGACTCCCCTGAGTGGACGGTCTAAAACATTGATTCATTAGTCTGTTTAATCTTTGTGACTGCTGAGGGAGAGATCCTCCTTGATTTGCAGTCTGACAGACTGTCATCTCAAGAGGTACCTGATCACTGTCCTTCCACAAACTGATAAAAAAAACCCCTTTACTACCTATGTTGCATAGAATTAGCATAAGGTTCAAGTGGAGGCTGGAAATAAAAAAATACAAAAGCCTGATTTCAGTCCAGGGAGAAGTGGCTGTCAGGGAGCTACTCATAACCTTCTACTTTGGGAATATATCTGCCATTTTCCAGGCTCCATGAACGCAGTTCAGCTTTGAGAGACCAAGGGAATGGAGAAACAGCGTAAAGGAGCCCAGCCCCTCTACATGCTTCCCACCCACCCTGGTACCACCATTCAGTGCTATATTTTGCATCCCAGTGTAAATTGTTGATATAAGCCAGATAAATGAAGAATGGTCACCTACTGCCACTGAAGACGAAGGCAACCTAGAAAGACTAACCAAGATGGAGACAGCTACTTTGCAGAGGCAGAAAGTTAAAGAGAATGAATTTCACTCTATATATATGCCAGTGCTTGGCCATAAGCAACTCCTGAGAGTACTGTGGTGGTATGGTGTGTACAAATGGGAAGGCATGAATAAAAACAAAAGTAAGGAATGTGGTTATATGTGCTGAGGGCAAGGTTGAGCTATGTCTGGGGGCAGTGAGGGCAAGCTGGTCCCTGTGGACTGGGAAACTGAGAGCCAAGGGAAATCCCAGTGTGAGGCCAGCACCTCAGTCCACAGCTGGGGTCAGGATCAGGCGCAGTGAGGGGACACCAGAGGGGTCAGACACAGCCCAGGAGGGACAGGCTGGGCCATGGGGAGGAGACCCAGGCCGAGGCTGGGCCAGGCCGTGGGCCTGCGGGTAGGGCTGGCTCAGCAAGGCCCAGGCCAGGCGGGGCAGGGCTGTGAGGAGCTGGGAACAGGCCCCACGCTGGAGTCGCTGCTGGCTGCTGAGAGTTACATGGAGTCCTGGGCACTGGCCAGGGCTAGGGGAGCCCCAGGGAGGTGGGCAGGACTAGGAAGGGATGGTGGTGCTCTCAGGCCCTGACCAGCTACACAAATGCCATTACAACCTTTCCGTAAGCCTATTCAGAGGGTAAAGCAGGATAGGTGGAAGAATGCAAAAATCTCTAATGCATAGAGTGATGTCCACGTGAGAGGAACAGGGTGAGGCCCTCTACAATGCTAGAAGTCCCCTCATCAGGAAAACCCAGCCAGGCATGCAGTGTCATCAGCTAGAGAAGCCTTAGGATGGCTTCTGGTGGCCACAGATCCTTGCTGAGATTGCCCCATATGTGAAAAAGAGAGAAGACAATAGTGTAAGGCTTCCCTTTTCCAAGGAGAGCTCTTCTAAAACAGCTCTTCCACATGCTGGCAAATCACCCAGGAAAAGAACAACATAAATGCTCAGAAAAAGTCAATTCATTCTCATTTTTCTTGTCATTCTCTAGGTGTCCTCTGTACAATCAGAGAATGAGGGACTCTGGCACTGTAATTATAAAAAAAAAAAAAAAATCTAAATCATATAAAGACAATCTAAACATCCAGAATAAATTCATATTCTTAATTTCCTGTTAAACTCCAGTGCTTTATTTGCATTTGTCTTTCTGACTTTATTTCTGACTTGCAGGTACCATAGCCTATATTAACAGTCACTTTGGGTTTAACATCATTAAACGTTCACTGTCAAGTCCCCACAAATCCCACATTCCCCTTGTCTCTCAGGCTTAAAAAACTCATTTAACACTAACGGCTAATTAATTAACTGGATTCTCCTATATTTAATGAAGACTACCCTAAACCAAAGAACCAAACCCCACTGAAATTTAGTTCACTGGGGCAGCCTATAATTATACCCAGATTTAACCACTGTTCTAATTCAGATTTATTATTACAGCAGTAGTCTGCATTGTTGTTATTATTACCACTACTACCAAGAGTATGAGCATGCTCATACAGCATATTGCACAACATACAGCATGTGAGTGTACTGTATCATGAATGTACTGTGTCAGGAAGAAATCCAGAAACAGTTTCTGCCATGGGCATTAGAACTCATTTTCACTCTGAATGAAGAATATAAAAAAATCAGGATGAAAAAGAAAGACAAGTGCATTACTTAACAACTAGTAAACTCTGGAGAAAAAAATAATGCTCAAATTTTTTGCTACATTTGCAAAAGTTTTTTCACACCTTCTGATGGCTGATTAACTTTTTTATGTCAGCAAACTGTTTTACTTTATTTACTTTGCCCACTGGCTTCTATAAAATTTATTTTTGCACATCCTCCTTTATTTATAGGTGTTTGCAAAATAAGCCTAAAACTTCAAAAAGGAAATCAAAAAGGTGTATGGCTATTACGTGATGTAGGGTGTGTTAGAAGAGAAAGGTGACTGTGGTGAATTAGCAATGAGGCACGAACTGGGCACAAACCACTGTATGATTATGAACATCTGCTTCAGATGCATTAATAGGTCACAAAGAACCTGCATCTGCTCCCCCTAAACTCAGTGGGAACTCTTTTACTGACAAACAGAAACTGGTGTGGAGCTCCACACAAAAAAAACATACACAAAAACCATCCTGATCAAAGAAAGCTCACTCTTTTAGAGACTGACCCTTTTGGGAGTTTACAAAATCACTGACACATTACTTGCTCCTGTTTTTAAACTTTCCCAGGGAGACAAAAAAAAAACCAAAAAAACAAACAAATGAAAAAGTTCCCCCAGACTTTACTCTTTGAAACTCACAAAGCATTTCATTATGGTTCATAATACCCAGCTTCTCTAGGTATTCCTATATTGTGAGATGCTATGCCATATATAAATATAAATTAGCTTTCTCCATGAGCTGCAGTGTCTTCATACCACTCTGCAGAGGACTACGCAGAGGTGCTAGTGTAGATCTTTGGAGAAAACCAGCTGTATAGTTCACCTCTGCACTACAGTGCTTCAGGTTTGGGACCCACCTTCAGTATCCCTCCACAGCCCAGCCTTCCACTCTGCGCTGTCAGTGGTGTAGTAAGCTAGTGTAACTGAAACACAAATTTAAATTCAATCCCTAATACTACTGAATGAGAAAGAAACCTTAAAAATATGGACTCAGACACCCATGGCAACACTCTGCTCCCAATCAGTATGTACTTCATCACAACATTCTCCAAGAAGCAGCTTTCTCACAGGTCTTAGCATTGTGAGATAGCAGTAATTATGTTCATTGGAATAGTAGTGCTGATTATTTACCACTTGTGCTCTACAGTGGAGAAACTAGTAACTACTGCACACATTTCTGAACATCACTTTGTGAGTGCATTGAGACCCCCTGGGCTGGTAGGGCAGTGCATGGACTTAGCACTGTATCTCTGATAAAACAACGAGCAGTGGGGTTTCGAACAAGCAATAAGCTAGTAAATAAGCAAATACAGACTTAAATTCCAAGATGAGGTGACCAAAGACTATGGAAATGTTAATGAACTGCATTCAGCAGAAGTAAAGTCAGCAGGGAGGAAAACACCAGTACCTGGCTGTGATTTAATTGTCTTTACAAGTGTTTATCTGCTCTATGTCTAATGAATGTAGATTGGGAGTCCAGGACTCAATTAAAAATACTATAAACAAAATAAAGGAGTATAAAAGCAAGGAGACAGCATGATAAATCATACCCTATGGCATGTGACTGGCAAACTATTGTATCATATATGAGTTGACTCCAGGTCTAAAGGAGTAATAATGAATATTCACAGAGAACATCTAAGTGATCAGGAGTAGAGCTGAGGGAGTCTATGACACAAGGAGATACTGTAGCTGAGGAGAAGGTAAGAAGGGGAGAACCTGTATTTCAGTGGCTGAAGTCCTTTTCATTCAACAGAAATTGGGCATTGCTAGGAATATATATTTAGTGTTGAAAAGTATTTACTTCAAAAGTATAGTGCACTCCAAAGAATATAACAATTCCTTCAGAGCTGTGTTTTTTTCATTTTTGTCTCTACTCTGGATTTATTTGGCAGCAGAGCTGTAGTGCTCCTTGTTAAGGGATTAGACTCAAAGGGATAAGTGTGGAGAGGAGAGGAGACAGGATTATCTGTGCATCAGGAGAATGATGTGCACCAAAGAGCATCATCTTCCAACAACACCTAAACTCTCTCTGTGCTTCAAATAACACACATAAAGACACACACGCATCAAGTAAAATCATCAGAAACACAAGGTGAGCAAAAATGACTAGTGACAGAAACAGGAATCAATGAATTAGATCCCTCTCTGTGAATTTCCCAGTTGGAATTTTGCTACTGTCAAATCGGGGGTTGCAAATTCTGGTGACAAAGCAATTTTGCTGATTCTTTTTGAGCCCCACAATCACTGCAAGAACGGTGTTTCAGGCAGTGTATTAGCCAAGCAGGATGGAACCACCAGCCACCTCAGCTCAATACCCTTGGCAGCTGAGTTTTTGTCACTTTTGATTCTGACTGTTAACAGTGGGGTTTATCTCACAAGGAAGACATTTGGTGTCTATTAATAAAGCCATTATAATTAGCATAATCAGTTGTTACTTTTATTTAGAACTACCTGCAGGAAAACAAAACTTATGGCTGATAGAGACGTGAACTTTCTTAAAATGGTCAAAACTAAGATGCATAGGCAGAAGCAGAACCTGAGACACCTGAGAAGACTGAAGTTCTTGCACAGTTCAGGTCCCTCCAGCTGAACAGGGGACATAAAAATGCAGTTTTATGAATAAGGGCTGTATTAATCTTCAGGTATTTATGTCTTTGTGTTTATCTTGGCATGCTTTTGTGGCTGATGGTTGTGTCTCCAAGATACACTTACATCCCTCAGAGCATTTCTTAAAAACAGTTGGAACTACACTGAGGTGTAGTGTTATCCTGAAGTCACACTCAAAGCCAGATTTGTTTCTTACCTATATTATTTGCCTGAAGGACTGACTTGTGACCACACTGCCAGTGTCCCCAAAGGAAGAAAACCTCCACTTTCCATGACACTTGTAGATGGACTCAGAAGAACACTTCTCTCACACCCAAACCTGCCTCAGCAGTCTCTGTTGTGGGGTCTCTTGTGGAGACCTCACACATACCATATAACACTGAGTGTGCAAGATGACCCTTGTTAAGAAGGGCCACGCTGTCATCAGCCACAGGGCAGATGAAACCTGTAGGCAAACTGAGCTCTGAGAGTTTCCAGGCTGTCAACAAGGACACCTGGATGCTAAGTACCCATGCTAAGACACCCAGTAAGATTAATAGCAACGGTTTCATTATTATGTTGGGTTTTAAACTATTCTCTCTTTTTTTTTTAATTAATGTTTGGGTTGCACATGTGGGAAACTCTATAAAAAGAAGCTGTCCGTTATTATTTCTTTCTAAGCCTGGATTTGGTACAAGGCATGCAGAATCTGTTCAGAGATGCTACATACTGGTACTGATACATCATCCAGAGATCCTTATATTTCTGCATTTTACAATGTGCAGTTGCATAGAATTGTTTATTGCCAACTGGTCATTTTCTCACATTTATTATGACAACAGGATAAATGCCAGCGTTTGTCAACATCTTGTAAATGATGAGTCTTAATGAGGCAATCTAGTGTTTCACCTCTCTGAGGAATCTCATAATAGGATGAGCAAAATATCAGGTTAAAGGAAGTGGGAGGTAATCCCAGGGGACAAACCTTTTCTTGTACAATATATTCCTCAAGGTTTTGCTTGGAGTGGGTTCTAGGATGCAGGCCAATTTGGCGTAACCCCCTGTACAACATTTTAATTGTATTTTTATCAAATCCAGCAGAAATGCAGTCTGTGTGTTGAATCTGACAGCAAGCAGTGCCCTGTGAGAAAATAACAGTCTGAGCTTTGAGAACGTTCACCTAATACCTGAACTTAAAGTTATTCTTCCTAAGTTGAAGAATATACCTAATATGCCTGCTCTTCATCTGTCCGGTTTTGTTTGGGGTTTTTCTTTTGTTAGTTTGTTTTTTTGTTTGTTTGGTTTTGGTTCTGGGTTTTTTTTCCTTTTAATTTTGATTTTGTAAAATATATGTCAGTCTTTTGTGTTTGCTAATCTGTTTCTGGATATTTCCTGAAAAAATGCAAAGCATATTTCAGTTGTGCATTTTTGGACTGAACGCTGTTGCTAGATCCTTTTAATGTAAAGCCAAAGGGGAAGAGGATTTCTGCATTCCCTCTAAGTTTTTTAGTGTGTTGCTTGCTTTTAGTATATATGTATACTATCCTGCATGTGAGATTGCTAAGCCTTAAAAAACTTGAGTAAATAAAGTGTGTGAGAGAGCCCTACAAATGTAATACTTAATTAGAGGAAGACAGGTTTTTTAGAAACAAGTACTATCACTTCATCACTCTATAAATGATACTATAGATAATCAAGAGATATTGTGTTTTGATAACAAGAAACATATATGATTTAGAATTCAGCCAATTGTGTAGCAGGATTACAGTTCATTAGGATTTTGACTCTGTGTCTTTCAGCTTTTAAATTTTAAATGTATTTGGGTCAAACTGAAAACTCAATGAATGTCACAGACTTTATGAATTTCAGAAACTGAAAAAATAAGCAAACATCATATTACAGGAATGTGTTTGGGTTTAAAAAAAAAAAATCTACTGTAAAATGATGACTCAAGTCAACACATTCTAATACAATGTACTGATTGCATTGAAATCTTTCCTGTAAAGTTATGGAAACATTTAATTTCATTAAGGTCGTGTAACTTCATTTCAATCTCACTTGACACATTATGTAGCAAAATAATAAGACTAATAATAAAATTCTCCTGTAAACTTATTTTCTTTTTTTTTTTAAACAGAAGTGAGGGGGGGTGCTGAAAAAATAATTTATTGAAAAACTCAAAAATTTTAATTCTTTGTTCTTATTCTGGCTGAAAAGTGATTTTGAAATTTTAAAATTTCTTCTGGGACAGACATTTCAGGTGTTACTACATAAATTAAGTGAGAGCCATATTAATTCCCTGATATCTTAGCTTCACAGCATCCCTCTCATTCCGTGTTCTTTTTTTCCAAGCACACCTCCTTTCTTCCTCATAGTGCCCTCCAAATCTCAAGGATCAGTGTCTTGAGAAAGGTAATCTAGTAATATGTTCTGCTTTGCACTTTTCCTGATCATCTTCATACTGGAGACATGGTTTAATTGGATTGGATTGGCCATGGCTGTGCCTTCTCCTGCCAACAGAACTGATGTTGTAGTCTTTTCCTACTAATTGTTTGTAAAACAGCAGTTAATGTTAATCAGAACAACGACAACTGGCTCTGGTTTGTGTATGTTTTGTTTTAATCATTTCGGTGTTAACTTACAGTCCAAGAGAGGCAAGGAGACCTGTATTACACTTGTGCATTGCTAACAAGCATCTGGAGCAGCATACTGTTTTGAACCTTATTAACCACTGAATTTTAAGCAGACTAAATTGTCAGTGTTTATATTTGTAGGATACTTCACTGAGACTGTTTATAGAAATAAAAGTGAGAGGGAAAGACAGAGATAATGCATTGTGCAAGGACAGTGAAGGACAGGGAGAGGTCAGTCCCACCATGAACCTAAGTGGAATGGAGTTTTCTAATTTAGACAAATCTTGTGAGGACACGTAGACTTTGGAACTCTCCTTGCCAAAGAACAAATTTGTTGACCTGCAAAAGTTATCCACAGAAATTATATTAAGAAAGGACAGAAAAGCCCAGTATGTGGGGCCTTTGCAGAGCAATAGTGAGTAGAAACAGAGCTGCTTACTGCTGATACTACAGAAAGCATTCTTGAAGTAGCCAAGGACCTAAAGTAGCCTTCACAGGAAATAAAATAAACCACTGGATCCTTCCTTAACTCCATGGCTTTCAGTGGTGATTACATTGGAAAAAATCTGCTTCTTGAGACAGAAATCTAAATTTCAGATGACAGTAAGAAGTTCTGATATGGATGAATTCATGACACCGCAGGATGTACTATCCAGAGGCAGGCCATACCCTTTTTTTGCTGTAGCTCTTTCTCCCCGAAAAAAAAGTAGCAAGAATTTTGGAGTAATCTAGAAAGGAAGATGTAGAAGGACTTGGCCTTCTGGTTGTCCTCCTCAATATCTTCATAAACAAAAAAGACAAAAATATTTTTGGAAGGGGACTTATCTTAGCTATCAGTAACAACCCACCCAGACTTCCTCGCACCCAAACTTCCTCGCACCCAAACTTCCTCTTGCTGAGATATGTCTAAACCTACTTTAATTCCATAATTGCTCTGCATATTCACCAACAAAATAAGTATTTATTGTAACAAAGATTTGGGGGGAGGGAATAATAGCAGCTGAGATTTCAATTGATCCTACTATAACTCCTGCTTTCACTTTAGTAAATGAAAATAAAAACTAAAAATTAAGATGTTCTTATATGATATCATACAATAATTTCTTTGTTTAAACTAAGGCAGGATGGAAAATTAAAAGACAGTCTCCAGATTATAGCAGACTGAAACCACTTATCTTTATTCTAGTATAAATAATTTCCTAATATTCATGAGGCCTTTTTTCTTCCTTTCCCTCCCTATTTTATTTCTTTTGTTGCATTAGTATAGGTTGCAAATGAAACAATTATTAAACGTACTTTTAAGGAAAATCTTAATTTTGTATAACAAACACACTCCTGAACTGCCAATATGTAAATTATCAACTGACTAGGGAGCAATTACTTGCAAATAACACTAGACTGTGCTGAATTCCAGTTAGGTGTAGAGTCACAGGATAGCTACATTTCTGACCAATTCATGGCATTTTGAATCTCCCTATCCAGAGACAGATAATTTAGAGAGAGGACATACAGGAAGAATCACTGCCACACACACCTTCCACAGGAGGACACTCTGCTTCTCCAAATGGAACCTCATAATCTTACATCAGCTCAGGCTGTCTCACGGGTTTCCAGCCTGAATCTTCTCCTCCATTAGGACACTTGGACATTTCTGAAGAAAGGCAATCTTATAAAATAACATTTAAATAGTAAATAATAAATAAATAAACAGATAAATAAATAAATAAATAAAAAAGCTTTGTAAATGCATTTGTGTTACTGTATAATGCTCAAGTTTTTCTGATGAGCTGGAATAGTTGAACAAAATGATGGTGCTACATGTGTCTCTCCCTTATAAATGACTACATACAATAATTATATGCCAATACAGCTATATATGAATGAAGGGTTTCTTCCTGAATGACTGACTGAGTTTGCAGCTTTGAACATAAACCAATACCAGTGAAACTCTACCATAGCACGTAGCAACCTTTTTCACAGTTCCTGCCCCATGTCTATGTTTCTGTTTCCTACCTCTAACCAGTGTGAGATAAGGTATAGCCCAGAAATGGCATCATTAAATCATTGCTCAAGAGCCCTTACACGTAACAACACCACCAATCCTTAAGGCATGTGGTTTCCAGTTGCCTTCTCTTCTCATCAGTGAGTGCACTCAGGTTTTCCATGTGAGATGGTGCTCATTTCTTCACTTCTTCACTGCAAGATTGGTCTCTCTAAGTGACAGAAACTCATTTCCAAGTGGTAAGGCAACACTGGTAAACATGTTAGCTAGAGAAGTTCTGTCTTTACATTTGTGTGGGACACGTGGGCCCACTGCTGAATGAGGTGACAGCCCTGATACTGGGGATGCAGAGAAGGCAGAGTTGCTGAATGCCTTCTTTGTTTCCGTCTTTAATCCTGAGGCCAGCCCTTGTGATCTCCAGACCCTAGATGTAGGAGAGAAAGCCTGGAGGAGGGAAGGTTCTCCACTACTCGATGGAGATTGGGTTAGTGCTCAGTGAAGAAAACTGAATACACATAAGTCCATGGGCCCTGATGAGATGCAACAAAGAGCATTGAGAGAATGGGCTTATGTTGTCCCTCTGCCACTCTCTATCATTTTCACTAGATCGTGGCAAACGGGAGAGGAAAACCACTGTCACTCCAGTCTTCAAAAACGGTGAGAAGGAAGATCTAGAAACTACAGACCAGCCAGCCTCACCTCCATCCCTAGAAAAATGATGGAGTGGCTCACTCTGGAGGTCATCTCTGAGCACATAGAAGAGAAGAAGGTTCTCAAGACTAGTCAGCATAGATTTATCAAGACGAAATCACACTTGACTAACCTGATAGCATTCTATGATGTGGTGACTGAATGGGCAGATGCAGGCAGACCAGTTGATGTAGTCTACCTTGACCTTAGCAAGGCATTTGAAACAGTCCCCCATAACGCCCTCCTGATACAATCTAGAAGAATAGACAGTGATAGGGGCTGAGAATTGACTACTCACTAGAGCCCAAAGAGTGGTGATCAATAATGCCAAGTCCAGCTGGAGGCCTCTAGCTAGTGGAGGCCCTCAGGGACCTGTGCTGGGTCCAGTCCTGTTCAACATCTTCATTAACGACCTCAACGGTGGTATAGAGTGTCTTCTCAGCCAAGTTTGTCTGATCACATGAAACTGGGAGGTTTGGCTGCTACACCTGAAGGTTGTGTGGTCATTCAGCAAGATTTGGACAGACTGGGGCAACCTCTTTTCACTTTTGCCCTACAACAGGACAAGGGGCAATGGATACAAACTGGAGCACAGGAAGTTCCACCTTAACATGAGGAAGAACTTCTTTACTGTAAGGGTTGCAGAGCACTGGAACAGGCTCCCCAGGGAGGTTGTGGCATCTCCTTCCTTGGAGACTTTTCAGACTCATCTGGGTATGTTCCTGTGTGACCTGCCCTAGACTAGATGGTCCTGCTCTGGCAGGGGGACTCGATGGTCTCCAGAGGTCCCTTCCAACCCCTAACATTCTGTGATTCTGTTTTTACAAATTCAGAAAGAAAGGCAGAAAAGGACTTTGGCCCAGACCCTCAAAAATAGACTTTCTGCCAGGGTTAAATCTGTTGGCATGATTAGTTCCTAACAAATAATTTGATCAGTCTCTGTCACCTCCTAGAGAGTCTCAAGTGACAGCACAATGTGACAGTGTTGAATGATTCCACTTTCATCTATTCCACATGATTAAGGGGTTTAGTCCAATAAATTCCACTATATAAAAATAAGTATAAATGATGACAGGAAAGATGCAGCTTAGTCACTGCATAAAGAGACTTGTTTGGGGTTTTTTCCCCCTTCACATAAATAGAGGTCTTTGTAGGAAGGTGAGTTTGTATATACTTATCTTCAATTAAGCTCATGAAGCTTGCAGGGAGGCCGTAAAGCCCTGTAAGCTCACTGAGCTCTAAAGACTGGACGGCACTACCCCATGAGTGCAGCATTCACCATCAGCAGAGAACCCCCAAACATAACTCCCTTTAAATTGTCAACCCTTGTTAATCCAAGCTTAGTTTAACCGAATGCCTGAGTATCTGAAATACTTAAGTGGCAACCTGTCTCCAAGTCTGAATGCACCTTTGATTTGTTAATCTGATTGTAAGGATCGGGGTATCCTGTATGAAATGAAGTTTGCAAACAGCTTTGGATTAATCAGCATTACATACTACAAAACAAAGTAGATTCCTGCCACTGTATTTATCATCAGGAAGGGCTGGCATCCTCTCTCCCTGGCTGATTTATAGAATTGCACATTTGGCATAGCAGTCTAATATTCAGATGGCATAGTTTTCTAATAAGGATGTGCAATGAATGGAAATAAAGTGAAGGTACCTGAAATTATGCACCTAACTTTAAAGTACATTATGTCCTGCTAGCTTAAAATATGTAAGTATTAGAATGCGTTAACTTTCTGGACAGTCTGATTCACACATAGTATATTTGTAACCTTTAAAATATCAGTTTCTGCTTATTTGGCCTCTTAGCCATGTGTTTATTCTGCTCCAGTTCCAAGGAAATATTATCTGTTAAATCTAGTAGATTCTGAGATGAGGCTGCCTGTCATTTTGGTTCTATTCAAAGGATTTCTTATGTTTGATATCTACATGCCATCAATGTTGGGGCATCTGTCTATTTCCAAAAATGAGCTATCACACATCTGGTTGCTGGTAATAATTGCATTATCAATGGCTCCTTCTCTGAGTCAATAACCTCATTTGGACTGTAGCAGGACAGGTTTGGGATGCAGCCTAACTTAAGTTATTTAATTCTGTAGCTCTGTGTTATATACATGGGATTGTTAGATGATATTTCTGAAGATGGATTCTCACACTCATTTTCCAGAAGAAGAAAATAGATTTTCTATATGCTTAACTTCTTAACCAAATTCAAGGGCTGCAATTAACAATGGAAGGTTTGGTGGATTTTTTTTCACGCCTTGAATATACTCTATATGTATACTTGCACACATATACAAATATTTTGCTGTCTTTTGGTGGTATAGTTGGCTGTCATCTGGTTTAAATGCAGTAATATTGCAAAAAGGCCTTGTCACATTGTCAGAGTATTAACTAAACAAACTATTAATTAAAGTTATTTAAAAAAAAAATAACAAAAACCCACAATGTTTTTAATTTATTTTTCCCCTATCACATTGTTGAGGTTCAAGTATTTCTCATTAAGGAAAATTATTGCATTGGATCCAATGTCTTTGCTACCATGGAGTCATTTGCCTTAGTTAAATGACTATATAATTTAGACAGGTGAAGTATTAGCCACAAGGTTTATTCATGGTGTTGGGGTATCCTGATGAATGTAGTTGGGTTTTCAGAAGAATGACAGTAATATAGGGCTTTGTATCTACTATCATTATTGCCAAATGCAGCACAAGCACATATGAAACTGTTTATACTGAAGCAAAAGTGTCCATGTAACCTTGGGAAATCAAACCTCTTCATCTGAGTAAAAATTAGGGCTTCCTACTTACAATCTAGACAAGAAATGTAAGGATTTCAACTGGAATCATAGCACTGTTTCTTCCAGGTCAAATCTAACACACTACTGTTTTATTTTTTTGCTAGTATTTCCTAGCTCCAAATACTAACCTTAGTTCACACAGAAGCCTGAGGGTATTTATATGCTATAAAAAGTATTATGGTGCAAAGATTCTTGGGGCATCACTGATTCAAGCTGTTAAATTCAGCCATTGTAGAACATCACTGTATGGGTCAAACCCAAAAGCCACACTCTGACTCAGCTGTGCCCAGACTAGAAACTCTCCCTGTCTTTTTGGATTGGGCACATCACATACAAACACAGTCCTGTGGCTCTGGATTGAGCTAATTTAGGTGGGATCAGATTTAGTGTTTAATGTTTAGGGCCAGCAGTGGTATCTGAGAATCATTGTGAACCAGCACTTATCTATTCTTTCCTGCTCTGGTTGCTGGCATTCAGGAAATTACTCTAACTTATTTAAATCTTTGTACCTCATTATGTTCATTTTTGAGTCTGAGAAAGAATATTAGGGAAATTAACATTTGTCTGTTCTGATAGCATTGCTGTGACAAAGTAGTAAAGATGTGAAGCGAATGGCTGTTGAGATAAGACTGATCTTGTCTTCTTTGAAAACTTAATCCGCTCTCATCCATTTTATTCCTCTTCTCTCCACGATCCACACTGCAGTCACTTGTGCCTCTGAGAGCCACATGGTGAGACAGACACCTGAAGTGTCAGGTAGCCCTCAGGGTAGATGTTTATGCAGTTTTCTTCAAGGCACTGACAGTAAAAACATGCAGTTGTTGCAGATGAAGCCAATGAAGACTAACTGGTCCTCTGCTCCTCCCTGTAAGCCATTTGCATAAGCACCTAGTCTCTTCAGAGAGTTTTGCCCTCTGTTTGGCCTGGAAGGAAGCTGTATGTTCCTGCTCACTCTCCTGTTTGCTGTACTACACCTCACATTGTGCCTGCCATTCCTCTGGCATTACCCTTCTGTGATACTAGTGCATGGGAACAAATGGCACCAGCAAACCTGCAGACTGATGAAACCCTTAAAGCTGCAGGTAGCTCTGTATCTCCATTTCCTTTTTCTCCATTGCATAAAACTCAAAGAACTGATCTTCAGGGCCTACCCTGCAACCTCATTGATATTAGCAGCTTGATGTCACACCCTACATATCTGTTAGTACAGTTCTGTATCAGTGTCAAGCAAAACAGATAACTCAGGAATGCATAGCATCACAAAAGACAGCACGTTGCTTTATCATCCAACTAGAAGAGTGGTTTGGGACAACTTGTCCATTCACTCTTGGGACACGAAAGGAAATAAGCTTGGATCATGGAATTCTTCACCTGCTATTTGCCACGCTCACCCAATGGTGAACAACTATTTGCCTATGATATCAAAATCCTGTGGCTATTGCTGAAGCATAGAATTATAGCTGGTTTTAAGAACATGGTTGTTTTTCTCTTTTGCTGCTTCACAGCTGCCTTAGATAGCAGTGGGAAAATCCAAAGCAATTCTGAGGTCACAGAAAACAAAAAAAAACCCAGCACCTTTCCAGAAGTACCAGCAGTACAGCAGGAGCTACTGGACAAGAACGAAGGAGCTGTAGACTGAGTATAAGCGGACAAATGACCCCATTGCATATTACCTTCCTGAGCCAAGAACACAAGTTCATTTTAGAAGGGGACAATTGCACTGGAAATATGGCAGTGAGTAGAGAATCATCTCATGAAAAAAATGCACATCCATTATGACATTAGAAGACCCTGCCCCAGCCATGGAGCTGCAGCTTATCCATCTGAGAAATTCCATATGCTCTTTGTGGTTCCTTGTTATCCAAAAGAATGTTGCTAAATGGGCACCTAGAACGTAGTTGCCTGTCATGCAGAGGTGGGAAAACCTACTACTGATGAAGTGATCATTGATGTTTGTGAGGAAATTAATTCTTATCTATCCCTCAGGGTTTTCAAAATTGAAAGTACAGCTGAAGTAAAGATGAGGTTGGAAGAAATGGGTTTCCTGAACTGTGCAAGTACAACTGACCAGATACATATCCTCATCCTGACCCTGTGAATGTAACCAGGATAGGATACTATTCCACCATCATGTAGTGTGCAGTCAAGGTAGAATACTCATGGACACATATATTGGTTACTGAGTGTCCAATGCCAAGGTATTTTTTAAATGTGTCTTCTTCCAGTATGGGCAAACCAAATAACCAAATTATTCAAACTACAGCAGCCAAACCACCATACGGCTAATGCTATACTGGATTTTTCTGTTTGGTACCCAGAGCTAGAGAAGGAGGCTATTTTGATTGGGATCGATACTCTCCACCTTTGGTGGAGTTCAGTATGATTTAAAAAGAAAGCAGGCCCATGAGATGCATTAATGTCACCAAAAATCACACAAGTACTACTTGGAAAACTTTTTCTCTTGTCAATCTTATAAAATTGTTAATGAATTTCTCATCTTTCCAACACTGCAAATCAGGTGGCTGATGATAATCTGGGATCCTTTGGGGTGTCCCCAAGGAATAGGACAATAATGCACAAATCAGAATAATTGAGAACAAATTCTTGGTAGCTGAAGCATGACTTTTTTGGTTTAGAATAGTCTCTCAGAGCTCCATACTGTCCTGCTGTCGACCTCTGAGTGTTATGAAATTCCTCTAAAAGCAATTCAGTGACCCTCCTTTGATCCTCTTCAGTCTCACTTCTCTGGTTAACTTTATATCAACCATACTGTTGTGCTGCTTCCATTTCTCTTAGTTCTTGTCTCCTTTCCTTCCTTCTTTCTTCTCAAGTTCCTGCTCTTCTCATCACTACTGAAATACCTTATCAAATTCAAAGTCTGTTACTCTGTTGGATGGTCTTCTATACAACAGATTTCTCTTTAATTTGTCAATCACAGTTGTAGTTGTTCCTGAAGAAGAGAAGAAAACAAGAAATCATAGAGCATTTGCCTTCTATTTATTCCTCACATATGGTGCTGTACATGAAGAAGTAAGTTTTTATCTCTAAAGACTATTCTTTCTGTGGGTTTTCCATTTTTACCAGCAGATCCTTACCATGTGGGACTTTCATCAAGGAGTTATTCCCAGAAAAGAAGCAATGAGACTATTTTACCTTTCAGATTTACAAAAAAAATATATATATATATTGAGCAGAAAAGAAGAGGAAAAAGAATGAAAAGAAACAATCAAGGGAACATATAGAAGTAGTAGTAAATGTCTTTACAATCTTGCAGGCCAGTTACTTTAGAAGATGTGCAGGAAACCTCTTCTACACTCTCTGAGCATGTGAATAGCTCCTAAGAGCCATAGATAATTTTATTTTTGGAGCAGCATCTCCAGAGCAGTTCTGGACAGATATGGTCTTACATTCAAAGGCACTGCCTTTTACTAAGATTGCAGACCCATACTCTCAGTTTTTCCTGACACATTTCAGGTAGAGCTTCATGAAAAAATAAAGTTCTTGTCCTTATATATCTGTCCATATATCAGATGTGGACCCAAAGCCACATTTGAACTGTAACATTCATGGGCACGTACACCAACTTGGAGAATTATTCAGGTGGTGTGAGCTTGTCAATCATGTAAACCATCATATTGCTTCAAAACTGCGTTGGGTTTACAAGGCAAGGTTTTAGAAATAAGTACGACCCCTGTGAGAAGGCAACAGAAACTGCTGAAGCAGGTTGTTCCCCTACAGAACATGAAGGTCCACCTCAGAGCAGATATCCACCCTATAGCCCATGGAGCAGAAGTAACTATCCTTCTATCATGCAGGCATTTAAGCTAGCTAAAGATCCATCAACCTTAGCCCATTCTCCCAGGCAGTGGAGTGGCTAGACCCAGATACATGTCACAGCTGTAAGGCTGAACTGCATTTTTCAGAGCCATGGGGAAGATTACAAGGAATCAAAGGAAAAACTAGAAACAGTAAACAATAATGGCAGTAGAATGTGACTCATAACTGAGATAAAACCAGTGAGATCTCTGAATCAAATAGGCCTTTAACAAAGTTTTAAAAGAGGTAAAATTTAAAACATAAATTGGCTACCTGAATGGAAAATCTTTTTTTTTTTTAAGCAGTCATGGTGATGGGAATAACAAGGAATGTGATATCTCTTAGGTAGGGAGTGGGCAGAAGGAACCATATTAAAGAAACACAAGCAATTACAAACTGACATTAGTTGTGATCTTCCCTATTCAGACAGCCTTACATCACATTTATAAGTAAACTCAATTATAAAACAGTCCCTTCCATGAATTTATTTCCATTTCAGTAAAGGAGTACTAAGTTCTAGTTCTTCAGAAACTACACCTAAATTCATTCTCTCCAGCATCTGACCAGTATTCTTTGGTTTCCATAAATCCTATTCAGCCTCAAGGCATGAAAGTGCTGCAATCTCTCCTTCCACACCCTACCAGGTTCCCCTTCTGTGTGCCTTTCTGTGTGGTTTCTCTAGTCATATAAGGCTTTTGTTGTTGCATTTTGGTTCGTTATAGAGGATTGGTTTTTTTTTTATTTCTAGTATTTCCATACTCTAACAACACTTATTGCTTCCTATAATTTCTTCAAAATCTTTCGTATGTGGTCAGATTAAAAACTCTGCAGTCTAGTGGTGGATAAAGAAAAGTTACAGAGAAGGTACGTCAAGGAGGAATATGTATATTCCCAGGTTTATGCTGGAAGTCACCATTCATCTTCAGATCAGACAAAACATACAAGCTATTTCCAATAAACACTTTTCTTGTGGTGGCATGTGTTTTCAGATTATTCCTCTGAATGTGGCAGAGGTTTAGGACAGGGAACACTAGTTCTGTCCCATTCCTACTTCACATTAAGAATATTTGCAAAAGTACTATTTCACAAGAGAAAGAAATTAACAAATTCATTTATTTCCCCTCTCCCTGAATGCTTCTTCTGAACACAAAGAAATAGACATTTGGAAGCAGGGAAGCTGGAGAAGAAGGATGAGATGCTTCTATCTAGGCAAATTTACCGCTTGAATTTTCCATGTTGCACCCATTTCACAGCCATTCTTTGAGAACATTCACATTGATTTGTGGGGCTGTAAAAGGCTCAAAATTAAATGAAACTGAATGCTTTAGTATAAAACAGGTCATTTCCTGCTATTTCTGGTCTCTCTGCCCGTGCCTGCAGCATGAGGAACGAGGGAAGGAGGAAGGAGTGTCATGGTGGAAGTGCCAAGCTGCTGAAGTTCAGAATAAATCTGTCTCCTGGCAACTCTGCACATTTGCTTTCCTTTCCCTCTACCAAGTGTTGTGGTACAGCAGAATACAAAGTCAGCAACTACTTTACATCCTCCTGCTGAAAAAAAAAAATGTAACTGAATGCAAGGCAAAGTAAACACACAAGTGAATCAGAAAATGGAGTCTCTCCTACCCAGACGCGTTACATCCTTCCAAGTAGAAAGATGCTGAAAATACTACTCTTGCATAATCATCTGGTTTTTGAAAGTAGAGACTCAAGGAAGAGGAGCAGCTCCAGCACTGATGCCTGCACAACACTACTGCTGGCTTGCCCCGGGTGCTAGTAACAATACCAACTGCTGAGTGCTAAGACTAGTCCTCTGCACACATCTTGGTCTCTCTGTCTTTTCCTAACTCTTTTTTTGTTTGTTTGTTTGTTTTGCACTGGTCACTTCTAAATTCAAGTTAGATATCTTAAACTAGGACACGAGTGCTTTTGAATTAACATTTAAAACTTCATTTTGTGTCAGCCTTCCCTTCTCCTAGCCAGTCTGGTTCAGGGCACAGATGGAATACGTTTCCCTTTATCACCTCTCCTTTCGTCTCAGAAAGAAGCAAAGCAACCAGGAAGGTGGTTTTAACTAACATGATTGTTATCATAGCTCAGATTAAGAGGTAATATCCAGCTCAGTGGTGGTAGCCTCTGAAGATGAACTAACTCCCTCTCTTGCAGTTGTGGTATTGAGTTCAAATCTGCATATATGATGGACAGGCAAACCCTGCTTTTCATGGGCACTGGCCTCATCTTACAGATGGACAAGGCCTCAAATGACACAAAAAAGCTTCCTACCACACTCCATTTGTCTAAATCACTTTCTGTCCCTGACGATAAAAGAAGAAAATCCATTTTAAGAACGAACCTGCTCATAATATCCACATTTTCCCAGTAAGGATTTTTCAGGCAGGAAGTAGTCCAAAGGAAAAGATTTAAAATATTCTTAAATTTCTTTTATGAGCCAGTCTATCAGCTCCTAATTTCACAGACCTTTTGACACAATCAAACGCAGCTTTCTCTCTTGTCTTACAGGTACTCTGTTCCAAGCTGAAGCTAGAAATAAGCCTGTAATGTGACTCAGGTGACTGATCACACTAGAAAGAGTAAAAACCAGTGACAGAAAATTCATAAAGAACCAGTGGCCTGCTACGTTTTGCATGATTCACTGTTGACCATTGAACAAAATTATAAAACGACAGCTTAGAGACAGGGGGGGAAAGCGTGAGTGGAAAAGAATAAATTTCTATCACATCTCCCCATCTCTATTAAGAGAATGGCAAAAAGAGGAGTAGTACCTGCTGCTCTAAAAGTTAAAACCAATGCAGAATTTCCCTTGCTAAAAGGTTTCCTCAGTAACTTGGCAGCATGCACTTGTTATTCTCCAAACTTTCTTTCTGCTCTGAAATCCTGTGCTACCCTCCTGTGACATTTTCTCGCACGCGCTTCACTGAAGTTTGGATCTATTGTTTCACAACAAGGGAGCTGGTCCTTCAGCAGTTACTTATTTATTGAGGTCACTTGAGGTCAGTGATGTGGGTTTTATGGGGTGCTTTCTTTTCAGAATATGGTCAGTCTGGTCTGCTGGAATTCCTTTAATTTTGCAGAGGGGGAGGTAGATGGTGGAGGAGTTTCATTTTAAAATTACATATATATCAAAGACATGGGTCTATACCTGCATTATATCTCTAACTGGCTATTTTCAATGCATGTCACCCTCCTGTCACAATTTTGGTTTGATATTAATGGACTCTCATGGTTTTTCATGAGCAAGATCTTAGTTCTTTATTTCTCACTGAGGGTTTTTTTGTGTGTTATGCAGCAAGGAAGGGCTACTCTGCCTTACCTCTCACATTTCCTTCTTGCCTGGGTGACAGGGGATTTGTTGACATTTGCTGCATGCCCTGTTGCTATTATAAATCGGAAGCTACATTTCAAGCTTCAGCACACTCAGAGTTAAGCTGCACTAGAAAAAGGACAATGGAAAATATAAATGGAAGAAATTTGAAGATGTGAAAAGCGAATGATTTGGAGGAGCTTTTTCTTTTATTTTAGAGCATTTAAGAACGAAGAAAGAAAAAAAAAAAACTTATAAAGTGTTTTGCTTTTTTTTTCTTTATTTTCCAAGCTGCATGCCTAAAGTTTCTAACTCTGTATTTAGTCATCAGTTTGCCTCCACAAAAGCCACTCTCAAATCCTCCCTTGAAACAATCTACAGTACAAAGTACAGATTTTGTGATGTGAAACATTTTCCAGAATTTTGAAAACATCTTTCTAAACAGTGCTTAATGTCAGGATTTTAATAAATTGAGAAATTTGGGTTAAAAACATCTACTATATGAAGAGCTTCAGTTTTCAATTCAAAAGCTTTCATTTATTTCTGTAATAAATTAATACTAACTATTGAAAAAATAAAATAAGTCAGAGAAAAGTAAATTTTCCAAATCAGGCCAAATAAAATACTTTAGTCGACCAGAAGTCAAATGTTATCATTTTCTTTTAAAATTTCTCTTTATGTGTAACTTCTAGAAAAAGTTTATTCTCCTGTCTTCTATTCAAAAATGGAAGGAGTGTTTTACATCAGGAAATTTCCCTAAAATGAAAAATTGGGTTCTCCCACAACTCAAATGGCCAGATTCTCTAGTCACTTAGGGACTCCAAGTGACTTTAAAAAGACTGAGAGTGCAAATCAGTTTATTTATCTCGACTACTTACAATGATGTCCATCTAATGAAAATAAATATAATGCAGAGAGTCAGTTCTGTAAATGAGGCCACAATTCAATATCAGTCCTTAAAAAGATAAAAACACACAGAAAACATAAAAAAAAAATAGAGAAGTAGAATATTATTTGAAAATGTTTATTATTTTAACTTGTTTCACAAGGTTTCTTATTTTTCTCCAGAATAATTTATTGCATAAGTGTCAAACCTGCAGATAATTTTGACCCGTTTTTCTTTATTATTAGCTATTAAATTTTATTTCAGCTTGATCATTTTTAAAGGGATGGGTGGGATAAAGTGAAGCTTCTAATTTTGCATCCTGCTCTAATCTCCGATTTGGGAGTTCTACAGGCTGGGGTTTTACATAGTAATATAGGGGCAGCAGATAGAGAGATTTGATACCCACCCACACCTTTGCCTACCAACCTCGAGAGCAGCCGGTGTGTTTTGCAGCAGTAACTGACCATAACAGTCCCTTTCGGACTTAAAAATGTTAACCTCCCTGTAAGGGAAGCTCCTATAATTTATAGTTTGGTTGGACTCAGAGGGGTTTTTTTTGCTGGGTGGGGGATAAAGGCGGGGCTGTTATTCCTGAACGGCAGTCCTTAAGTTTAAGGCTATTTCAGACTTCGCCAAACGTTTGATTTTTGTAATTATTGTTAGGCTCTCCCTCCCTCCCTCCCCCCGCGT